>NC_136858.1:2814005-3019005 GCF_951799975.1 Gobius niger | reverse complement strand
TTTTGCGGCCCGCGAAATAATTACTTATTTATATTATATGCGGCAGTGTTAATTTTATCGACTGAAATATTTAGTCTTAATTTTAGTCAAAGTGATATTTTTGACGACTAAAATTGGACTAAAACTAAATTAAAAGTTTTTCATGAAACTAAAACTAGGACTAAAATGTCCAGATATTTTAGTCGACTAAAATAAGACTAAATAGAAATGAAAGGGAGAGACTAAAATAATCCAAACTTCTATTGACCGTCTGAAAGAGCCTCAGATCATGTAAATTCACTGCCAAATGTACAGGTCTGAGCTTTGTTCATGAGGAGCGGCTCCATGAAGCAGAGGACCTGAATTAACAATGATTATGATGAATATTATAAATGCAAAGTTGACTAAATTAGTCTTAAATTTAGTCGACTAAAACTAGACTAAAATTTAAAAGGATTTTTTCGACTAAATCTCGACTAAAATTACATTACATTTTAGTCAAAAGACTAAGACTAAAACTAAATTAAAATATGTTGTCAAAATTAACACTGATATGCGGCCCGCCGGTAAATTGCATTAAACACGTTAGAACTACATTTCCCATGAGGCACCGCGCTGCTGCTGCTGCTGCGGACGCGAGAATGTCAACATCAGACAGGGGAAGAGAGATGCGGCGCTTCTGCAGACGACTTATCAACTTTTTTCAACAAAGAAACAGACTAAAAGCAGCGACTGAGAGACAGGAGCTTCTGAAACAGGTGGAGACGTCAGAACGCGAGGGAGAAACTTCAGTTGTTCAGCTAAACATGTGCTGGAAAAGTTACAGCTCTGCAGCAGGACAAAAAGCACCTTTACTATACCTTTATGACTTTGCAAAGCGAACACATTGTATCAGTATTAAAAGCGTCACTAACAGAAAAGTGAGGAGCCTTTTCTCTCCATCTCTCTCCCAGAGCTACATTATCATGTCAATAAATTTAATCTTTATTAAGGACATATGATCCATAGTTAAATTAAAAATAGAGAATATGGAAATGTATTAAACTACTGCAAATTATTACAGCAACATTAACAGTAAAAAACATAAGCCCCATCAGTTCTCTAACTGTCGGTCACAAACAGGCCTGAGGTCAGTGACTCCACATTATTTACATGAGGTGAATCTGAGCTGATCTCAAACACACCAGAGTCTGGAAAATGGCATTTGGAGAGTTTGAAAATGAACACAATACAAAACAAGTTTGAAGCTGATGCTTTTTGCTGGTGCTCATTATCAGCTCCAGTCCCTGGTCGGGCTTTTCTACACTACATTAAAATGACCCTTGTTTTTCTACATTTTGCATTTCTTTAATAGTCTCACAGACAGAAACTGGACCTGACTCCTGAAAGATCACTGATGCCCTGAACCAAAATGGGATTAATTACAAAAAAAACTAATTGTCTAAGTCTGTAATTTCAAATTTAGAAGCTCAGCAAATGTTTAGCTGATTGGAAATGTGCAGATAGGAAATGTACAGTCTATTTTAAATCATCATTTTAAATTGACTTAATATAAAGGGCTTCGTCTGTTGCGGCCCCCGACCAACACTGGGTTAGCATTTTTGGCCCCCCAGTCCAAATGAGTGTGAAACCCCTGATCTAGCACCTTTAAAACAGTGCTTAAAGCAACAGGCCACCGTTTTTCCATACTGATATACGTTCTAACCTTAGCTTAGACGAGTTCATTTGTACCTGTCTGGTCTTCACATGTGCCCTCAGTCACGTAAACAGAGCTCGCTTCCGTCAGTCTACCCCAAGGCAGCTGTGGCTACAAGGCATTATATTTGTAGAGCACAATTCATACACAAGGCAATTCAAAGTGCTTCACAGTTGCATAAAATGACAAGAAAACAGATCAAATCAATAAAACATCAACATAAAATAAATTAATTACAGTAAAAGGCAAGAGAGCAGATAAAATCCTTTCAGTTTCACATGCACGGGCAAAAAGAACGGTTTTCAGCCTGGATTTGAACATTGTCAGAGCCTCACCGTGTTTATTGTTATTGACTCTGGGAGAGACTCAAGGTGACTGAAAACACTTTGTCTTTGTGGGCCAAACAGCAGCTTATACCACCACCAGTGTGGAGTGAATGAATGAGTAACTACTTTGAGAACTTTCGAGAACTTTGAGAAACTTGGTAATGCAGGCTTGTAGAGCGAAATCCAAGTGTATCTATCTCTATCGTGTGATCTGCTGTCAACGAAACTGACTCATCACGACTCCAGGTCATGCAAAATAAGTCTAGTGCTGGGATGTCATACAGAAAAAGGATCACTATGCATATCAGTGATCCTTTTCCAAATGCTGTCGTGGCCTTTGCTCCAAATTAAAAGACAACACAACCTTTTGCTATTTCTAAAGAAAAACATTTTGACTCGTCAACATCAATGTTTATTTGAAAAATTAAAATATGTCAATGAAACTCACTCACATGGGATGCGTTGGGCCTGTGGAGTGGACTTGGTACTGCCTCATCCTAGGACTCATTTTTGAAAGAAATCTGTTTCATACAGAGCCAATGCACTATGAAATGATCTGCCAAAAGAGCTCAGGAAGCTCCCAACAGCACAATGTTTTAAGAAAAAAGGTAAAATGCTTAATGAAATAATGCATTTTCAATATGCTCTTGAATGTTTACTGCATTTCTAATTGTATTTGTTGTTTTTAATGGCATAATTGACACAATCCCTTTATAATTTTATCGATGAACTATTGTCTTAGTGATTGTACATTTTTATATTTTGCTAAAAGTGCTGTGAAAACACTGTATATTTATTCAATGTAATGTCTCACTTGCAATTTTCTTTTTTTATCGGAACCCCAGGAAGGCCAGCAAGCACCATGGTGGAAGCTAATGGGGATTCCAATCCATCCATCCATCCATCCATCCATCCATCCACTTTTCTGTTGCCGGGTCGTGGGGGCAGCTGTTGGAGCTGCCCAAATCACATTGCACCAGCCCCTTATGGCTCCTTCTGCAGGTGGTGGGTCCACAGAAGGACGGCCTCACGATTCAAACCGGGCCTGTTGGTCTCTCATAAGGGGCTTCTGAACCGCTCTTTGCCTGACCCGTCACCTATAGGACCTGTTTGCCCTCGGAGACCCTACCAGGGGCACGAAGCCCCCGCCAATATAGCCCCCAGGATCATTCGGACACTCAAACCCCTCCACCACGTTAAGGTGGCGGTTCCAGAAGGGGACAAATAAACAAACTAATCATAATTACTGTATCACAATACGTATCAGATCGGCCCCTGAGTATCGAGATACGTATCGGATCGTGACAAAAGTGGATCGTCCCATCCCCAGAAATGTGTCCTCTACATTTGACTCATCCTGTAAGGAGCAGTGGGCGACCGCAGTGCAGCGCCTGGAGACCAATCTCCAGATGTGGAGCCAGGCTGATGCTGAGAAGACGGTGCGAATGGGAAGCAGCGGCTTTAGCTCTCTTGAAACATTACTGTTGTCAGCATTTTTTACATTGTGAAATTGAAATGAATGGATGTGTGTGTGTGTGTGTGTGTGTGTGTGTGTGTGTGTGTGTGTGTGTGTGTGTGTGTGTGTGTGTGTGTGTGTGTGTGTGTGTGTGTGTGTGTGGAGAATAGACCTTTTAAGCATCTTGTTTGTTGCTGTGAGCACACACTGCTGGCCGTAGGGAAAAGTATCTATGATAAATTAAAAAAAAAAAAAAACAAGGTACAAGTCACATTTCTTAGCTAGCAATATGCTAACCAAATCAATCAATGGCTGCTCAGGGCGGGTGAAGGAGGATCTACTTTAGTACACAGCCAAAGAAGAAATAACCAAAGTGAACAGGATTTCTCACTGCTATTGATTCCCGTCTTTAGATATTGTACCTAAAGCAACAAATCAATGCTCCTCTATTTCACCTCACTAATTACCTCCAAACGGTTCACTCTTCAATACCTTCCCCATCCGTCTCCCTTCTCTCTCGAGGCGACAGCTGTCTTCTCTGTGATAATCCACAACAATATGTCCGCCACTCGAGACCCGGCCCGCTCCATCCCGCTCCCCCATCCTCCCCATCCTCCCCCCCTCTCGTCTCAAAGCACACGGAGGCTGCACACGGAGGTAATTGTTTTTGATTACTCCTCTTGTTTTCTCCCCCCGCTCGGACGGCTGCGAGAGGCTGCAGAGTGGAGCGCTCCTGTCCCAGCGGTGGAGGATTTGTTCATTGGCAGGAGCCACAAACAGATGGAGCAGGAGGTGGAGGGAGGAAAAGCACTGGAGAGGCATTAAAAACAGGTTTGGATGGAGAGAGAAGAGAGGGAGAGAGAGAGAGAGAGGGAGAGAGAGAGAGAGAGAGGGAGAGAGGGAGAGAGAGAGGGAGATTGAAGTGGTCCATTGTTTGGGAGAACAGACGTCTCGAACCAGCAGATCTCCAGACCTTTCAGCAGACGCCTGAGTGTCACGCTGGAGGAGTCCTTGAAAAGAACTCTGTGTTAATTCACTCTTTTTACACAGAACTTATGAAGGTCACGGTCAGGTTTATTTATACAACACATTTAAAAACACTGTCTCAAAGTGTTTCCATATTCAAAGCAAAATATACTAAACGGAATAATAAAACAGAAATCTAGTAGCAAGGTACAAAATATACCAGGCCACAGGGGGGCAGTGGGTTAGCACTCCTGAAGCAAGAAGGTCCCGGGCTTCGATTCCCACCGGGTACTCATGGTTTCCCTACTAAAAACATGTACAATAGACCAGGATGAATGAGAGGATCCGGTGTGGATCATGAACATGCACTGTCCCGATCCAAGTAAACCAGTGAATAAAATAAATGTGAAAAAATGAGTTGTCAAAAACAAATGTCCAGACGATCATGCATCGATGCATCTTCACAGAACATTACGGCACGGTGGCACAGCGGTTAGCACTTGTGCATCATGGCAAGAAGGTCTCGGGTTTGATTCCCACCTGGACAGGGTCTGTCTGTGTGGAGTTTGCATGTTCTTCCCATACGAGCGATCGCAATGTCGTCACATCCGTTGGCCGTGGTAGGCATTTTACATTTTCATATTTGATCAACATTTTATTAAAATCCTATAATCAGCAAAAACAATGTCCATAAACAGGGCATTGCTTCTCTTACGCTGTAACAGATCTATCATTTTATAAAACCGAGTTAGACGCCTGGATGCATCAGCTGCCTACCAAACATCTGGCGAAAATTGCGGAAGTAAACAATAACAGCGATCGCTCGTATGTCTGCAAAGGTTTACTCTGGTTTCCCCTCCCACTAAAAACATGTATAATAGGTGAATCCTCCAGCCAGGTGATTCTGACTAACAGCCTGGAGATGAAATCTGGAGATGGGTTCCCAGGGCGTCGCCCACTGCTCTTTACGGGTCGTCTCAGCGGCATCGAAGGATGGGTCAAATGCAGAGGACACATTTTCCTAAGGGGACAATGAAGTATGACCTTAAAGGTGCACTATGCAACTTTTAATGTCCATCCATCCATCCATTTTCTTCCACTTGTCCGTTACCGGGTCGTGGAAATCAAATTGCACCAGCCCCTTATGGCTCCTCCCACAAGTGGTGGTGGGTCCATGGGAGGCCGGCCACACGATTCTAACCGGGCATGTTGGTCTCTCATAAGGGGCTTCTGAACCACTCTTTGTCTGACCCATCACCCAGAACCAGTTTGCCATCCAGGATCATTCGGGTGCTCAAACCCCTCCGCCACGTTAAGGGGAACTTTTAATATTTAAAAAAGTTAATTAGTCCCTCTACTTTCCATCCCAGGAGCTCCTATGATGCTTCAGGATCCATTTTATTTCAGGTTTTTCCAGGGTTTCTGGTAGGTTTTCGGAACACCCGCTGGGTCACTGAAAGGTCAAATACATATTAATATAGAAGACGAAGGTCTCAGAAGACGACCACATGAAGCTCATGGAGAAAATGCCAAGAATTAAGGGCGGCAATTTTGAAGAATTTTGAATGTAAAACATATTTGGAGTTTTTGTTTCCTTCTTTTTTTTCTTTTTGATTGGTGAAATATTCACAGATATGTTCATATTTTCGCATTGCAACCGTTCTACAGTCCATTTATGGAGCTTATTTATGTCTGCAGTTTAATTAGGTTAGACTCAGAAACGATCAGAATATAGTTGGTATGCTCTTCCCATCAGCAAGTTTTATTGACAAGGAAGCACTTATCTTTGGTCCTCATGGCGGGGGCTGGCATTGCTGCGATACCACCTCCTAGAGGCTACAGGCGACTCCAGAAGATACACTATAACATGGAAACTAATGGGGACAACTTAAAAGCCCGGCTTCAAAGACTTTTAGTGATAAAAAAAATACAGTACATTCAATACATATATATTCACCTAAATGTTTGCAGACGGCGTTAAACATCTTCATTCAGTGCACGAGGGGAAAATGCATCATAAATGTGAGTTAGTAGGACTTGTTCTGCCAAGACAGTTTTCACATTTGACTGAAAAAGCTTCTGTAGAAATGTGGAAATCCTCTGGGGAGACTCTCAGAAGGGGCCTGAGAGCCACGTATTTACAGACGACGCGCCCAGTTCCACCCACCGCCTCTGTTTGCATTCATCAGATCATAAAAAAGCCCGTTGACATTGAGAATTCCTTGAAAACGCTTCAGATCCGCGCTGTGGCCGAGAGCGAAAAGCATACATTAGTAAGCTTTTTAATATTCCGAGTCGGCGGTGGGTTTAATGAGCGGGGGAGTGATGGGGGAGTGTTGGGGGCAGGGCTGGGGGTCAGACTCACTGTATTTGAGGCGTGTGTCATTGTGGCGCTGGTGGAAAAGGTCAGTTTGTTATATTTTACATTTCAGTCATGAAGGAAATTGCCCTCACAGCGTTCAGAGTGGAGTTACAGGAAGAGCTAATTAGTCAGATTTACAACAGCAAATGTCAGAGGTCAGTGACTCCCTGCCCCCGCGGCTTTATCACTCTCCATCCATCCATCCATCCATCCATCCATCCATCCACCCATCCATCCATCCAAACCATCCATCCATTCATCCATCCATTCATCCATCCATCCATCCATCCATCCATCCATCCACCCATCCATCCATCCATCCATCCATCCATCCATCCATCCATCCATCCATCTATCCATCCATCCATCCATCCAAACCATCCATCCATCCACCCACCCACCCATCATCCAGCCATCCATCCATCCATCCATCCATCCATCCATCCATCCATCCATCCATCCATCCATCCATCCATCCATCCAAACCATCCATCCATCCACCCACCCACCCATCATCCATCCACCCATCCATCCATCCATCCATCCATCCATCCATCCATCCATCCATCCATCCATCCACCCATCCACCCATCCACCCATCCATCCATCCATCCATCCATCCATCCATCCATCCACCCATCCACCCATCCACCCATCCATCCATCCATCCATCCATCCATCCAATTTTTCAGACTTTAAAATGACCAGAGCCGACAGAGTGTTCCTGCTGAATACACAAATGGCTAAGGAAGAAGGAGGTGGTGGAGGAGCTGACCAGTGCATCCATCCATCCATCCATCCATCCATCCATCCATCCATCCATCCATCCATCCATCCATCCATCCATCCAAACCATCCATCCACCCATCCATCCATCCATCCATCCATCCATCCATCCATCCATCCATCCATCCATCTATCCATCCATCCATCCATCCAAACCATCCATCCATCCACCCACCCACCCATCATCCATCCATCCATCCATCCATCCATCCATCCATCCATCCATCCATCCATCCATCCATCCATCCATCCATCCATCCATCCATCCATCCAAACCATCCATCCATCCACCCACCCACCCATCATCCATCCACCCATCCATCCATCCATCCATCCATCCATCCATCCATCCATCCATCCATCCATCCATCCATCCATCCATCCACCCATCCACCCATCCATCCATCCATCCATCCATCCATCCATCCATTTTTTCAGACTTTAAAATGACCAGAGCCGACAGAGTGTTCCTGCTGAATACACAAATGGCTAAGGAAGAAGGAGGTGGTGGAGGAGCTGACCAGTGCAGGACACCACGCTCTGAAACAGGGACAAACTCAGGAGGCGCTGCACCGTTTGCACTGAAGGCAATACTCTGGTTTCCCCGACCTCCAAAAAGAGCTGCTCAGGTTGGCCTACAGCGGCTCAGGACTAACCCAACACCTGAACGCAATTTCGTTGTCCAATTGTACAATGACAAATAAAACACTTACTTACTTACTTACTTACACTTACTTACTATAAGCTATGCATCTTCAATGAAGGTTCTTAAGTCATCTTCTGTGCTCTGTAGTTGAAGTGTAGAACGTTTCGCCTCTCATCCAAAAGGCTTCGTCAGCAACACTGGTGTGTTTATTGCAGATGGACAAAAATCAGTGCATGAGGGGAAAAAGCATCAGAAATGTGAGCTAGTAGGTGTTGTTCTGCCAAGACAGTTCTCCTCTAGAGAGACACTTGGAATGGGCCAGAGAGCCACAGCCTCAAATCCTTCACAAAACAACCACGTATCTGAGAGCCTACACTGATATAAGATCTGCAGGTGCATATAGCTAATGTCGTCAAAACAGAATATGAGAGAATGAGCACTTTTGCTCGGTGGCATTAAGATTTTTTGTTTATATTTTGCCTCAAGTACTGTAACTCAGCTACATTTTTGAAACAACAATATGTAATACATATTACATTTTTAAAGCAATATATAACGTTCTTTTAAAGGCTGTGTTCACGTCACTGATGCAGTTTTGCTAAAGTTTTATCATTTGCTGCACTTCTCCGCTGGAGACACCATTATTGTCTTCATCTGTATCTGAACTCGGAGCTCTCTGATCATCTCAGAGTTTATTTGTTGTAATTACCTGTTCGGCGTTCCAAGTAGAGGTTAGATTTTAGGCCCGAGCCCGAGCCTGGCCCGAGCCCGACCCGACATTCGGGCCGGGCCGGGCCGAGATTTCCCGCATGAGAGTCGGGCTCGGGTCGGGTCGGGCTCAAGTTTTTTATTTATTTATTTATTTTTTTAAATTAATGTCGTTATAATCTCTAATAAAAATCTATGCAATAGGCGGAGTCTATTGGATACAAAATGTGGCAATACGCAATATAAAATCGAGGAGTCCGGGAGGGAGGTGGTGCAGGTGCGGGGGGCGGGCGCACGTGCTGCTGTGTTGTCACGTTTAAGCAGCGTGGTCAGGCTGTGATACCGCCCCACACAGAGAACATCACTCTTCAGTCTTTCTCTCAGGACAGCGTTTCATTAAAGGTCCTATATCATGCAAAATCGACTTTTTAGAGCTTTTAGCCATGTTGTTATGCTATTTCCTTATCAAAAACACCTCCAGAGTGGTTTGCGGCTTCATTCACGGAGCTCTCAGTAATCCTCCTGAATCCTGCTCTCTGAGCAGCTGCTCCTCCCTCTCCTGGTGAACGACTGAGTGTTCAGTTGTGTCGTAACAACGGAACGGAAGTGCTCGACGTCTGTAATGTAACGTCTTAATTCTATGCTTACGGCCTGATTTTAATTTGTAAAACAGCTTTTTCATTATTTCTGTCGTAAGAGAGAAACAAAGAGTTTGGCTACGAGGACGAGGATTTTATATTCAACCCTTTTCAGGAAGAGGCCACTCAGCTGTTTTTTTCTCCGGGATTCAGCGACTATCAGCCAAAATGGTGTTTTTCTGTGATTGTCACTGATGGATGTTTGGGGAACCTTCGCCAGAATCAAAGTGGATTAACTTTTATAACCAACGCGAGTCCCATAATGTAAACAGCGACGGACCAGAGCGGTGAGTCAGTCCAAACGCGAGTTAGCTTGTGTGTTAGCATATTAGCATGTGTGTTAGCCATTTATGAAGCTGTGTTGCAGATGTCAACTCCGTATAACTGCATCGTGAAGTAACTTCACTTATTGTTGTTTATTTATATTACGGTAAAGTTGTATGTGCGGAGAGAGGGGGCGGAGTTAACTGAATCGAAGCGTTGTGTCTTCCGGGTTTGAAAAATACCTCCAGAAAACACTTATATTTATCACAAAAATGAATGCTCCATAATGGTAGAGGTACAATATATCATATACATGCCTATACTTAACTTTGGAATGGCTAAAATAGCATGATATAGCCCCTTTAACAGTGGATAAATAAGCAGTTTGGTTCCTGTTACTGCGTAAAAAGTAGCTTTTGTAGAGCGCGATGTTTATGAAACATGAAGGAGGAGGAGAGAGAGATACGGAAAAGAGGAGACAAGACACATTGAGCTGCTCCGCGCCACGTACGTCTCTGCCCACCAGGTATGTGCACTACTGCAGCGTGCACGTGTGCCGTGCGCGTAGCCGCGTACCTCGCAAACATGGTGCTGCTGTGCAGATGCACCTGTCTGAGCTTTAAATAAATAATTATTTACGTCGGGTTTGTTTCGGGTTCGGGCTGACAATTCACGTTAATTGCTCGGGCTGGGTCGGGTCGGGCTTTATAACCGCGGGCTCGGGTCGGGTCGGGCTTGATATTTTGGGGCCGATCTAATCTCAAGGTATTTTTTGTAGAGAGAGGTCGGAAACGGAACGCAGCTGCTTCAATTTGACCAAACATTAACGTGCCAAGTAAAAGAGGGGGCAACAATAGATGATCAGGGGGTAGAGCAGGTCGAGGTTGACGATTTGTAGGTGCGCACTGTTGTTTTGTCCTTGCACAAGACACTTCACCACCTCCAGCGTGTGCGTACACTGGTGCATGAATGAGAGTGTGGATGGGTGAGTGGTTCCTTGATGTAAAGCGCTTTGAGAGCGAAATGTAGGTGGAAATGTGCTGTGATAATAGATTTACCCATCAGGAATCCATACAGTGAACGATTTAAGTTAGGTTTAGCCTGATGAGTGGTTGATGCCTGGATTATTACTGTGGCGAGAGAAACGAAAAGGATGTGCTGTTTCCTCTTTGTCTTTACGCTGCATATTTTTGATCCGGCACACTGGTTTGGATTTTGTAGGTGTGTTTGTTTGTTGTTTTACTGGCCATTTTTTTCATACTAACTCCAATCAAGGCCTAAGACCCACACACATATGAAATAAAAAATCACTCATTTCTAGACTACATGTTGCAGGGCTCTCTCCAGCTCTCCCGCCCTCTTTCTCTGGAACATCACTGTTGAAGGTCATCTGGACGTCCCGCAGCTCCAATGAGAAGAATGACTCATAGAAAAAGTCTTGCGCTAATATTAATATTCACTTTAATGGTTATAGATGATGATTTGAAAAGCATAAACGACAGGCACAGCAAAACGTATTGCTCAGTGCGCGGTATTGTGAAGTCCTGCTCTGTAAAGGAACCGGCCCTGCTGCTGTCGGAGCCCCCCCCCCCCCTCTCCTGTTATACAGCGCTGACGTATTGTTGACAGAGAGGTTTGGATCGCGTTTGTGCCAACACCGAGCCGCTCTCGCCGTCCGTCCATCCCAGATATTTATGCCGCTTTGGTTGTTCCCTCTCAATGTAAATTCATCCATAAATCCACCGCGGGCCGCTGCCTCCGTCGCCCCGCGCTTATCAAATAAACATCACCGTGCAATTTTCAAAAGACGGGGGGGGGACAAAACCACCTCACTGTGCGATTTGAAAATACTTATCCGACCTGGAAGATAGTACACGGAAGCCGACAGTATTGCGATAATGTATTTGCACACCCACTTAAATCAAAGGAGCAGCTCTCTCTGGTAACATTACTCAGACGCCACAGACTGTTTTTAAAAGCAGTGAGTAGGACAGGTTTAATTCAACAGAAGGACGGGCCCATATCCCAGGCCCAGTGCTGGTCATGCGTCCGTGCGTCAGAGGCTCGATCAGCGACAGCAGGAGTCGCGCTGAGTCTGATTCCAGGATCATTATTACAGTCGTTCACTGAGATGGATCCATGAGCTGAAGTTTGGCTGATGTTGTAAAGTCAGACACTGTAGAAATCAACCGTTATTATCGTGCACTTTTGATACATGTGCGTGTTCAGCTTTACCCAAAATCTAAAAGCTTCTCGACTAGAGCTTACAGCTCATACGCCAGTGTCACGTCTCATTTGAAAGCTAAGACTGACACTGCATTCCAAATTATTGTGCAAATGATATTTCAGTGTTTTAAAGTGAAAAAGTCTCAGGGCTCTTTGAATCACTGACATCAATCTCAGAGACCTGGGATGATTAGTTGTCAGGTTAAGCCCAGTTAAGGGAAAAACTACTGAAAAAAAGGCGTCAACAGACCACCATTTTCAAACAATAAGGGAAAGAAAAAGGATCTCTCTACTGATGAAAAGCGTGAAATAGTTGAATGCCTTGGACAAGGTAGGAAAACCTTCAATATTTCACGAAAGATTAAGCGTAATCGTCGTACTGTTAAGAGATTTGTGGCTGATTCAGAGCACACAGTTTATGCAGATAAAGGCACAATAAGGACGGTTCCTGCCAGACAAATACATCAGATTAAGAGAACAGCTGCTACAAAATCAGCAGACAGGTATTTGAAGCTGATGGTGCCTCTGGAGTCTCCCAAACATCAAGGTGTAGAAAACTAATCGCATCTTTATTTTTTCATGGTCACAGTTTTGAAGCGTCTTTGTTGTGTTTTTGTCGCTTTTTTGTCATGTTTTCGTGGTTGTTTTTTTTGGTCATTTTTTCATCGCTTTTTCCTGTGGCTTTATTGTCATGTTTTTGTTGTTTTTTTGTTACTTTATTGTCATTCACTTGTAGCGTTTTTTGACACTTTTTTATTGTGTTGTTGTTGCTTTTCCTGCCTGTATTTGTCGCTTTTTGTGTCACTTTTTTGCTACGTTTTGAGCACAAATGCCCCAAAAAAGTGAGAAGAGCGACAAAAACATGATAAAAATCAACAAAAAGCAGAAAAAAGACCAAATGACCAAAATAGGTGACGACAACACAGCAGCAAGGAAGGAAAAAAGGAGGAAAACGGTGTGACACTGGCTTATAGGCTGTGAACTTGAGTCAAGAAGCTTTTAGATTTGGGTAAAGCTGAACTGGGGAAAATGTGTTCGGTTAAGACGGGGGTAAAGAGGTTAAACAACAGGAAGCAAACCAAAAGTGGCTGATTATTTAAACTCATGAAACGTCAAACATCAGGAGGTCGCCAAAAGCAGATTCATGAGCCACATATTCCGCACGACTTTAAAACCCTCCCCAAAGTTGAGTAAATATCCCCGCCCGCCCACCTCTCGCCTCTCGCCGGTGAAGCGTGATTGAAGCGGCTCGGCGCTCTATTATTTTCTCCCACACACGCTCGGCTTTGTTTGCCGCCGATCCGCGCGGCATCATTCACACAGATGAGAGGAGACGTCCGGGGAAATACGCCGTGGAAAACAATGTCGCGCGGCGAAGAGGTGGCCATTTTAATTTCACATCCAACACAGGAGGGTTTAGAACGAGGAGAGAGAGAGCGCAGGCAGTAAAACAGGTCTGACGCTGTGGAGACCGGCTTAACAGGAAGGTTATGGGGCTGTGTAAACCATAAGAGCACTGGGAAACAAGGTTTAGGGACTAACCGGGACTGAAAACACAACTTTGCCTCCCAGAGACTTTGGCTTCGTCCGAATATAGTCCTCAATATTCCCTATATAGTGCTCTATAGTGGTCACGGCATTTTCTAGGGGTGTCCGAATGTCCAGAGAGAAGAACGAGAGAGAAAAGATCCTAACGTTTGCTGCTAGCCTTTAGCTCGAGCTGTTAAATGATTGATAGCTTCCTCTCTCAGACAAAAAGGCAAATAATCCAAGCCGTTTTCTTCATTTATGTAGAATCCATTCATGTCTCATGAGTTTGGTCGGTCTTTATCGCAGAAATACTTTTATTTATCAAACTTTTAGCAGACGTAGTGCACTCATTCTCTGGCGTTTTTATCTTTTTGTGATGATGACCACAACTGCCTCTAAAATCCGGCACGGTCACTCAAAAAGTTGCCGTCATGCACGGGCTTAATATAGAAGTAATGAGTTTAAAAATGACTAACTTGCATCTGGTCTCTTTAAATGTCAAATAAAACGGCTGTAAAAGTGCCCAAACGCTCGTTCTGATTCATAAAATAAACATTTGCAACAACAAATCAATTCGGATCAAAACATTTTCAAAATCTACACATGACGTCACTCAGCGAGGAGGAAGTCGTGGCTTCTGTCTGAATCATAGATACAGTATATATAAAGGCTAGATGTCTTAAGGCAGAGTCACTTCTGGCATAACGGGCGGCCATCTTGCCACAGGGAAGCTTTCTGGCTCAGGTAAGTGATCAGCACAAATCCTCTTATCTCGCTCAAATCGTCACGGATTTACAAACGGTTTGGTTTCTTACAAACGTTATTAACGTGGCTATAATTCTGAAAGCTGGAACATGCTGAAATAAAGATTTTCTTTTTTTATTCATATGTATGCCGTGTCATGCCTACATCTCTGAGGTTTATAGCAAACCAAACCGTTTGAAACTCGGTAGAAAATTGACATATTATTAATAGACGGTCATTCCTCATTCATCCCCGTTTACCACAAGGACCACGTTCGAGGGGGAAATCATAGCGGATTTACAGACTCCTCCTCCCCAGCTCTGATGAGGCATGTTCCTAAAAAGGGCATAATCTTCGTTATGTGTAGTTTGTGCAGCTCCAGTGGTTTCTGGTTTCTTTTATTGTAACTAACCCAGTGTTATCACTGGAGGAATATCTAGCTGTAGAAAGTTTAAGAAAATTAGAAACCAGGCTTTAAAGTTCTTTTTAACGTGTTTGAAGTGCAATGCTGTCTAATGGGAGACTAGCAGCTATATGGAGTTACTACAGCAATGGCGGCCTCTAGTGTCATCATCAAGCAGAGCAGCCAGCGGCCATTGGCTTGCCTAGGCTGGAGCCCGGGGGCCCAGGGGCCTACAAAAAAAAAATACAAATAACTTTTTTTCCCCCTCCCTTTAGGGAACTTTAGGGGCTCCATAGTTTTCTGATTGGAAACACACATCTGTGAGTATAAGTGAGCTATATTTCATGGTTAGCCCAGTGGCCTATGGGTAGGTTAAAGGGGCTAGATGCAAGTTAGCCATTTTCTACTCACTACTGCCACCTCTGGTCACATGTGTAACTGCAGCTTCTATATTAAGCTCATGCATGACGGCACTTCGGACCCGAAGTAAAAAATGTTCAGTGACAGTGCAGGATTTTAGAGGCAGTTGTGGCGAACAGGTCTGGGCTCATTCTACACATTAAGACATGGTTGGAACATGTAAGGGGAGGAAAATACTTAATTCTAACATTTCTAAAACTCTGTATAGTCCCTTTAAGTCGGCCCAGCTTCTAGCTGTGAGGCACGAGTACTACTGCACCGCCTCTCTTCCTAACAGATAACACATGAGCCTCCTCTGTTGAGCTCCAATTCAAGTTCACAACAAAGACAAGAAATCCATAGTTTTCTTCAACTTTGAGACATAAATAGATGAATTAAAAGACTAATGACCCCAAAATGTGAGTAAATATCTTGAATGCTCCGCCCACCTCGTTTAATTCTAAGTTTAATAAGTCGGCACATGATCTGAAAAGCTGCAGAGTGTGGGTTTGAATAATGCATTGTTTACTACCAGCTTCTTAAAACAGCGGTGAAATTAGTCTTAACTCCATTAAAAAAGCATCAGCGAAAAGCAAACCGCCTAACCTAGAGACCGATGAAATTTTCACACGCTCGCAGCCTGTAGGAATTATGAGACAAATTAAAGGCGGCGACACAAGCGAAAGCAGATCCATTTTCCAATATTTGAGAGAAAGCTGTGTTTACTCTGTTATGACTGTGAAAGGTGCTACACAAACAAAGTCTTATCTTTGACGGCCTCTTTTTGGCCGCAATAGAAACATTCTCTCACTTCCAGTCCATTTTAACCAAAGACTTTAAACTCAATTTCTCCCCAAAGGAAACTCTCCCAGGTTCACAAACTCATTCTGCGTCTGGCGCCGCTGTGGAAGGATCCGATAGAGACTTCGCCTTCGCTGCAGGGGAGCTGTACGGGAAAACAAAGAGCAATTTACCGAAGGGAAAGAGAGAGAGGGGGGGAGAGAGGGGGGGGGAGAGGGGGGGGGGGGGTGAGGGGAGAGAAGGGAGAGGGGCACTGTCAGAGCAGCTCGCACGTAAACAGACAACAGAACAGGAGCAGCACAGACAAAGGAAAAGTACAAGGAAATGGAGATTATACAGAGTGGAGCATATGGTGCGGCTGTTCAGGCACCTGTTCGGATTGTTGAAAGACTACAGGAACATCACCGCGCTCATGAATACTAAGGCCTGAGTTTATGGGACCTTTAAAGGAGACAAAATCTACTCCATTATAACCAGTGTTTCTTGTCATGCATAAGTTACTGCCATGTGAGAGTCCTCAGAGTCCTCTTGGAAAGGAACTGGTGTTTCTCTTTAATGTTTTCTTCACGAGCAGCTTCTTAAAAAGGCACAAAAAAAGCAAACTGTATAAATTAGAGACAGATAAAATTGTGTAACTCTTGGGGACCGATCTTGTGTTTCTAAACGCAGGATAAAGCAGAAATCTTTCGCTTAGGAGTAGGACCTCCTGCTGTAAGTGGGCAGGACAGACTCCCGTGGCCAATGGCGATTTTAGGCAGAACAACCTTTTTCTTCCAATCAAGACTCCGCGACCTGGAAGGGCTGAGGGCAGGGCAAAGGGTGGTGGGGGAGTGGGGGAACACGTGCTTTTGTTTGGGTCCCGTTAACGCAGTAATGTACAGAACAGACTGGCACTACAGCAGGACCAGTGTATGTCTCTTTCTCTCGGTACACGGACACATGTAATGTATAACTCAAGTACTCAGTTTGACCGATAGAGCTTAAAAGCCTCTCCTTGAACCGTCACCTTAACCCCCAGCTCACATTAACTACGGTCCGGGTTCAGTTCGGGTTCGGTTCAGTCCAGTCCGGGTTTTCCTACAAACTACCACTCACAGTGAGTCCGGCTGACACTGTGGTTCTGCCGTTTCCAGCGCCAGACTCTGTGCCAGGCACAGAAACGGCACTCGCGAGAACAGAAGTGCACGTGGGTTCACCCTCTTGGTGCGAGTTCACTTGACAAGTAGCTCTGTATATAAGTATTTTAGTAAACAAATGCCGTATTTGCCAGTACAACGACTCTCCCCAGTGAAGTGGATGCTTTGCAACACACTAGTGCCCCCGTGTCACTGGTAATGGACGTTATGCTCGTGTACAGGTGATAAATGAGTCCAGATAAGTAGTGAGCAGACAGATTTTATTTTGAAATACAGGGAATCTTCTTCTCTCACGAGACCCGACTTCCTTCTTGGCCCGTGCTTTTCTGTCAGCTTGATCCGTAGGACTCCGCTTGATCCGTAGGACTCAAAAATAGACTTCTTGCGGACTCTTTCCGTTGCCACCGTGCGGCTGCCGGAAGACTTTGGTAACCGGACCCGGACTTGGCGGAGCAGTACGAGTGTGCAACATTGCTTTTAATGACGTTTACTTTGAGCTCATGGGCGTATTGCTGTGGAGGGGTTTGAGCGATCCTGAACTGATCCTGAAGCTCTGTTGTTCGGGGGTTTTGTGCCCCTGGTAGGGTCTCTCGTGGCAAACAGGTCCGAGTTGACGGGTCAGACAAAGAGCGATTCAGAAGCCTCTTATGAGAGACCAACAGGCCCGGGTAGAACCATGAGGCCGTCCTTCTGTGGACCCACCACCTGCAGGAGGAGCCAAAGGGGCTGGATGGAGCTTATAGAAGCCGGTTATGCTAAAGGAAGAACATGAGGCAGCGCGATGTAAATGAGGAAAAGAATGTGAGGCTGATATAGGAGAGCAGCGCTGTTTGTGCTGCCTGTAATAAATCACGCCTCAGTCGACCTATTTCATTTAACAGCGCCCTCTCGCCAGTGGGGCAGTCATATTGTAGCAGCAAGATGACGCCCGTCTAACGTCACCTTTGGAGCAGCGCTGTCCTTGCGCCAGGCGGAAGATCTGGCCCTTGATGCCGAAATAAATAAAAAGTGAAATTACAAAAGGCAACAACAAACTTCTGATGTAGCCAGGCTTTCTGTTCAAGGCTGACAAACGAACTGTGAATCAGAGGGGAGAGAATTTTCTTATCATAAAAATAACTCTGATTTTGCTCATAATCTGTGCTTTACATAGTCTGTCCTGTGTTTTCTTGAAGCTACTCACCGTCGCCGACAAACTCTGTGAAGATCGATTTGTTCATCTTTACTGTGTCATAGCTTCGGCGTCAGAAAACATGAGGGTTATTTGTGTATTTTTGGAAACTTAAACACGCTATTTTCATAATAAAGTGGTGCATGAAGTGACTCATTGCTCTTAAAAGTAACGCTGCACTTTTTACAATAGTCCTTCGTCAAACACAAACCTGGAGAAGTATTATGTTCTGAGTAATCCTCTTCACTTTGTGGATAACTGTCTTCTCCATTAAAGAATCAGTGCACAGCAGAGGGGCATTCAGACATTTATTATTGAGCGTAGGACGTCCCACTTCAGTGCCTTAAAACAGTTACAATTGACATTTTAATACATTTGGAATATTTTGGGGTAGAAAATTGAGTTTGTGACTAAAACACGGGACAAACATCAAATCCAAATGTTCAGTTTAAAGCTAGCTGCTCAGGTGGCAATTCGTTAATGATCCAAACTCAGCCCTGCTTCAGACAAACGATTTAAACAAGTGTTTATTTTTATAGAAATACTGTAGGTTTGAGGCCAGGCCAACCATATGATTCTCTCACTGTATACTATAAAGACGTTTGTATATGAGATGTTATGGTTTGTGCCGCCTTGAATGGTGCAGACACACACACACACACATTTATAAAATACTAGATCAGATATTGCCATATTAATCCATTGGAATCCATTGGAATTTATGTAGCAAGCCATTCCCAAAGTCCAGAGTAAATGAAAGAAATTCACTCGATTCAAAATGACTCGTAAAGGCGCTATAGAGTTCGGGAATGTGGCGTCATATCGCTAAGCATTGTGGGATTAGCAGCAATTGTAAACTAATGGAGATTTTAAAAGTTAAAATACCAGAGTTATTGTTCACATTAAAAGACTTGGACACCACAGTGAGTTGGGTGTGTTTACCAGCAGTAACTCAGTAGTTAATGGAGTTCTTCCATGGCTTTTTTCTCCACTTTTTAGCTAGTGTTTGTCAATGGAAATGTATACTAACAGCTGCAAAGATGGCGGATCTCCATGGTAACTGTGGAATTTCCCGAACTCTATACCTTACGTTTTTTTAATCTTTTGTTGCGTGACATACTTTTTGCCCCATAAAAGTAAAGCCTTCATTTGGGTGCAGGATGGTCCAGTGTGTTGACGGACCGCCAGTGCTGGGGATATGTTTTTGGGTCCACTTGACTTTGTAGTTCCATAACCCTCAGGATCTTTTAAGACATTCAAAATGACTGTATCAATTTTATGGGTTCATTTTGTCGGACACTAGGGTTAGAGAAATCTTTTTACCTTTACATGTTTCAGCCACCAACATGCGACGAGGTGTCACTTATCAGCTGCTCTGACTTCCGAGGTGTGACCAGTCTGTCGGACCTGTTGGGACGTCAGACTGGTCACACCCCCTGCCGCCTGGTGGATTCAGGGCGACAGGGGGCGTAATCATTGGAGGAGGGCGACCCAGGTGTGGGACAGTGTTTTACTGAGTCCGCCCTCAGCAGCGATGGCCCTGCTTATGAACACGCCCAAAACGAAATGTGTTTTGCCTTTGCCATCCGGACGTCATAATGAATGCCTGACAGAAACTTACTTTGAATTCACATTTTTGCACAGATTTGGCCTTTTAAAGACACGTGGTCCTAAACTTTTGATCAGCTGCAAAAACAGATTTGAGTTTAATGGTTCTTTTCAATAAAACATTTTTTTGTCTCACTCTTCTACTTGTTGCATATTGAAGTTCTGCTTGGAACCTTGATAAGATCCATCCATGTAACATGTGAACTTTTGCAATTTTTTCAAGTGGTCTTAAACTGCATTCGGGTGTCGGTTAATTCAATTTACCGCCTTTGCTCTGCCCAATCCCGTCAGACCATAGAAGCTAAGCAGGGAAGGGCCTGGCAGGACTTGGATGGGAGACCGTTTGGGTAGTAGCTGACCTCCACCGAGTATGGAGTGAACGAATAGTGCAATGTAAAGTGTCTTTGAGTGTCCAGAAAAGTGCTATACAAAAGCAATGCATTATTATTATTATTAAAGCAGTAAGTTTGAACAAAATCTCATCAGATCTCTCACGCTAAACAGAGTAGACCTGGTTAGTACCTGGACGAAGGACCAAAGGGGAATAACATTAGGCCGGTGTGAGTGAGTGGTGATGGTCAGGTCCGTTGGTGCAATGCTCTGAAAAGCATTGTACAAGAAAATTCCCTCCCGTCCGGACCCCACTTTGGGAACCACTGATGAAAAGTAAATGGGGACTTTACCTAATACTGTGATTTCCTTTTAAATTACTTTGTTAATTTGACTTTTAGGTGGTTGTGCTTTCTCTATTGACCAGTGGGATGTTATCAGGATTGTATTCTAACACTCCATCAGACTTTGGCTCTTCCTTCAATCTCAACATGGCCGCCGCTCTCGTCAGAATAAATAAACTGACTTTACCAAGGCTATAGAATACAATGAGACCGTCACATGGCCGGCCGGACTTTGCACGGGAGAGATCCACAACCCCTTCCCCTGCACAGGAAGTACCTGGATATTGCTGGATTTAAAACATTACTTTTGAGAAACTAAACATCTTTAAACAAACTGTTCCTTATTCCTGACTTATAGGCCTCCCCACTCACATCTATGACATTTGTAAAGGACATTATTTAGTCTAGAATTGCTTTCATAAAACATTTACAAAAGACATGCCCGGAAACAAGTTTAACCACACGGTCCCTTTTAGAACGACATTTACATTCAGGTATAAAAAACTACAGCTTCGTCAATAAATACATACAAAATAAATAAATAGGAAATCATAGGAACTCATATTATTAAATGATAGAAACTTGTTCTTAAGAGTTCTGCAGTCACTGGCTCGGCGGCTGCGTTGTCCATATACTTATACTCCGGATTATGAGCCACTCTTTCTGATTGGCCGTGACCACAATCCTGATGCATTCGATGTCGAACGCGATTTTACGGTCCACGTCCTGCACCTCCACGTTGCCGTTTTTAAACTCCCCGATGGTGATGAAGCTGGAGCACTGCTTTCCCTTCTTCGTCCCCACCAGCTTCTCCCCGACCTCCAGCGCCCCGTGATGCAGGACGTCGTTTTGCCGGTCGTCCGAGCCCGTGGCCACCTTGATCTTGCTGATTTTGGCCGACCGGTTGAACACGATCATGAAGAAGTCTCCGGTCGCCGGCGGCTTGCCCCAGAAGTACTCGTCGATGGTGCTGTACGCCTTCGTCGCGTCGTACGTCTCGAAGACGTTCATGTTGGTGTACAGGTTCGCGGGCGGGTTGTCGGGAATGTCCAGGGAGTCCTCCTCGAAGTCGTCGTCCTTCAGCTTGTTCTCCGCGCCCTTGTACGACGAGTAGTATCCCATGTGTTGGAACAGCGACGGCTTGAACCTGATGACGTCCTTCTGTGCGAGCAGCCCGCGGAAGTGTATGAGCAGCCAGTCGCACGGCATCTCCTGGTAGAACATGAGCAGGAAGTGCGCGAGCCTCGGCAAATCCCGCGAGTGGTACAGCTTCCCGATGTATCCCAGTTTGGAGAATTCCAGCGTGACCCAGTACGAACCTTCCCGCGAGGTGATGACCTTCTTCAGCGCGGTCAGGAAGTTTCTGGAGCAGCGGACGTCGTCTTCCAGCATCATGTAAAACTGGGACAGGTTGGTGCAAAAGTTCAGCAGGAAGGCGTAGTCCACGTTTTGCTTCGAGCGGAACCGGACTCGGTCTTCCGGGTCGTTGTAGTTTCGTTTCAGTCCATCCAAAGACGGGTAGAAGTCCTCCGGCGCTTGGATGACCAGCAGGCGTCCGGCGATGATGTGGTGGGCGAACTTGCGGGAGATTTCCTGGACAAGGTTCTCGCACCACACCAGGTCGAAATCGGCCAAGTGCACCACGACCACGATCTCCTTCAGCTCCTCGTAGCTGGACTGGTCGAAGATGGATTTGATGGTTTCCAAAAGGTAGTTCCCGCGTTTCCGCTTCACCGATGAGAGGCCGATGGTGAGATACTCTGCAAAGGAAGACGGAAAAAGCTATTAATTTAGATGAAAATGAACCAATACCCTCACTCCAAATGTTAAATCAATTTAAAGCATTCTTAGTTCGTCATGTTGGCAAAAAATCCAGATTGTTTCCAAACTGCAATGAATGCTGTCTGTGTAAGCTCTCAGTTGTACAGGAGTTGTCCATCTTCAATGAAGGTATTCGAGTCGTCTTCTGTACTCAGTGGCTGGAGTCTCAAGAGACTCCTGTACGACTGAGAGCTTACACAGACATCTTGTTGCCAACTTTGGGAGAGACACCCTTCTTCTTCTTCCCTTCTTATTGATGCCCAGCTGCCTGAAGCAGAAGGCCCTGGAAGCAGGGTATACAGCAGAGACGTTGCAACAAAACTATGTGATGAGGATTTTGGATTTGAGGATTAGACGACTTAATCAAGGAATCTACCTGGACTCCAACCACTGAGTACAGAAGACGACTCGAATACCTTCATTGAAGACGCAATGAATGCTGTTTTAAAATGTAGAATACTAAATGCCGTGTTCACTTTTACGTATTCTGATGCTATAATGTGTTAAATATATTTATCAGAAATTATCTGCTGCTAATCCAATGTTCAGCAGCTCTGTTGGCTGATGTTACTGAGATATGGGCTATAATGTTCAACAAATCACTTCTATCCAATGGGTGAGGAATATTACTGTAATACCACCCCCTGGTGGCCAGGGGCGACACCAAAAGACACTTGGTAAACAGCATTCCTATGTAGTCTTTGCCTGGCTCCAAAGAGTTTATTTTTTTTATGAAAATGGCCTTGACCCATGTGACAGCGCTGGCTGAGGTATCATATTTTTAACCACTCTGGTCTTTGTGCAGCAGAAATAAAAAGTGGAAGCCTAAGTCTATGATTGACAGGCTCTGTGGAGGCTCAGAGGGTGGCGCCTTATCGGTCTTTCAAGGAGCAGCCATGTAAATTTCACAGGCCACGCGGGATCATTACTATGAATGTGGCTGAATGTGACCCGCCGATCTCTTTTATATAGATCTATGCTTCAGAAAAAAACCTTAACATGTTGCATACTGGCCGTGAGTGTTAGTACAGTGTTAATTTTGACAAACATATTTTATTTTAGTTTTAGTTTTAGTCTTTTGACTAAAATGTAATTTAATTTTAGTCGAGATTTAGTAAAAAAAAACGTTTTAGTCTAGTTTTAGTTGACTAAAATTGCATGTCAATTTAGTCGACTAAATTTAAGACTAATTTAGCATTTATAATATTCATTATAATCATATTTAATCTTGTTCCTCTGCTTTATGGAGCTGCTCCCACATGAATAAAGCTCAGAGCTGATCCTTTGGCAGTGAATTTACTCTAATATACAACCTATATTTTTATTGCAAAAGAAAGCAGTTAGAGTGATCAGCCGTGCAGAATACTTGGCTCCAACAAATCCACTTTTTATTAGACTAAATATCTTAAAATTGCATGATCTTGTTGATGTTTACACAGCAGTTGTGATGTACAAAGCTCACAATCTCATGCTCCCTCAGAGTCTACAGGAGATGTTTCAAACTAGAGAATCTATATACAACCTTAGAGGAACTGAACTGCTACAAAAACCTCTGGCGCACAGTAATACTAAGAGGAGGTGTTTATCAGTTAAAGGCGTTGCTCTATGGAACGGTTTATCTATTCAACTTAAGGCTCCAAAACTATTAAAGCATTTAAGAAAATGTATAGTTAAACATGATAGAGAAGTATAGAACACTTGAATGAAGACCATTAGAAAAGAAGTCGATCGAGGAAACAAAGCATCATTTTTGATTGTTGAAGTTTAAGTTTTGTGCTTAAGTGTTTCCATCGTTGGTGTTAGAGAAAGTGTATAGTGTGTCATCTTTGGACACAGAGTCACAGTTGTAAAAGGGATTAGGCAGAATAAGTCTTAGCTTCAGCCTAAACTCCTTTCGGTCAGGCATCATTTAGATTAAATTCTTAATGTATGTGATTTCTTATTGTAAAATGTCTAAGATATTTGGAAAACATATGACATGTGATTTAAATGTTCATATGACCGAAGAAAATAAATTTACTAACTAACTAATTTAAATGATATGAGGCTCTTTCAGACTGTCAATAGACGTTTGGATGATTTTAGTCTCTCCTTTTCATTTTCATTTAGTCTTATTTTAGTCGACTAAAATATCTGGACATTTTAGTTATAGTTTTAGTCTCATGAGAAACTTTTAATTTAGTTTTAGTCCAATTTTAGTCGGAAAAAATATCACTTTGACTAAAATTAAGACTAAATATTTTAGTCGACGAAATTAACACTGGTTCCTTAAGCCCCACAATAACCATTGGATGACAAGCAACAACAGATACCTTTTTTGCCAAGCGGCGGTAAATGACCAAAAATCATCGACAGTAGGTGCGTTTTGTGACTTATAACCTCACTTATAATATTAGTTTGGAGCCTCTAATAACATCACAATGACACACGCCACCCTTCACTGATTGGTTTCTCCACTTATCGTTGTTTTCCATATCCAGGCAAATGCAGGAGGGTCATTCAGATGCGTTTGAAGAAATACCTAAGAAGGAAACTATGCTGCTTTATTGTCTTCTTCTCTTTTGCATTATATCCGATGGTGTGGGATATGATCTGCACCATTGCTTGTGTATAGTATTTACTCTGCTTTATAACCAGGCATTGCACACAGCTGCTTTGCCTCTAAAAGACTTCCTCCTGTCTGAAGTAATCCTTGTTACGACCGAGCGGTTCGGATGGAAAAGGTCACGGCAGCACCGCGGAGTCGCAGCAAAGCCTTGTGTTTCCACCGCAGTGTAGAACAACAATAACAAAGTGCAGGTGACAAAATGTTCCACTTCTGCAAAGGAAACCGGCTCTATTTGAGTCCTGGACCTGCTGCTCGCGGTGACACAGGGGCTGCTCGTTTGGTTCGGCTGATTCTTCGGCTGAGCTTCGAATGGTTTACAATGAAGTGAGGACGATAAAGGCCAACGAGATGAAGTAAATGTGGTCAGAATCAAACATACACTTGGTCTATACACTGCCCGACCAACTGTTCGGATCTGGGTTTGCCGTAGTTGGTCAGGTCTAGCTTAAAAGAATGCAACCAGATTATTCCATCGATGGATTTCTTCTTCCCTGATGGCACGGGTATATTCCAAGATAGGCAATGCCAGGATTCATTGGACTCACATTGTGAAATAGTGGATCAGGGCAGATCAAATGGATTTTCCGCCTCAGAGTCCAGATCTTAACCCCATTGAGAGTGTTAGGGAAGTGCTGGAGAAGGCTTTGTGCTGTGGTCGCACTCTCCCAACATCAATACAAGATCTTAGTGAAACATTAATGCAGCACTGAATCTTCTGACATCGCCCAAACTTTTTGAAACAGCGAATGTATTAGAGCGGGTTTGCTTGTGGCGTTCCTTTTGGTCGGGCAATGTAGACATATAGTTCATATAAATAAACTTGTTTTTATGTATCTTTTCTATTGTCCAATTAAAATATTCATTCATTCATAAGGCTTTAGTAGTGATGGGATTTACGGGAGCTCAGACTTTGGGATTTAGCCTTTCATAAACAAGATGTAACCTTTTTTTTTATTTAAAGGGGCTAGATGCAAGTTGGCCATTTTATACTCACTACTGCCACCTCAGGTCATACGTGAAACTGCAGCTTCTATATTAAGCTCATGCATGACGGCACTTCAGACCCGAAGTAACATCTTTCTGAGTGACAGTGCAGGATTTTAGAGGCAGTTGTGGTGAACAGGTCTGAGCTCATTCTACACATTAGGACATGGCTGGAACATGTAGGGGGAGGAAAATACTTAATTTTAACACGCTTAAACTCCGTATAGTCCCTTTAAATCATCTAAAACAGGGGTCCTCAAACTTTTCTCTCTGGGGCCACATAATTGTTCCTGACTGTGATGGGGGGCCGGGCCGGGTTGGCTATAACATAGAATTGTATGACCCAGACCAAAACACAGCAGGCCTCATTGTGAAGTAGAGATTACTCGCCTGGCACAGTCGTCCCAACTACTATATCCACCAGATCAACACTTGATTCCAGGCACATGTTTATTTAGCTGTAGCGGTTTGCAAAAACAGCAATCAAGTCTTCACACTTTATTTTAATTTGAAATACAGACGGCATCTCGTCATAGAAGGGGGCGTGGCCTCGCCCAGGGGGAAAATAGAATCTTCTGGGAAACACAATTTTTCACTCTTTTTAGCCATTTTCTGGTGTAATGTAAACTTATCTATCACATACAAATAAAATCAAGTGTAACTGGGGTCCATAAGGATATTTTTTCACAGCAGATTGTTCAGTAGAAGTGAAAAAACGGAAGTCATAGCAAGCGCTAGCTAGCGTTAGCATTAGCACAATGCTAGCATGTAGCATCATGTTAGCGTTCTCCGTTTTTTTTATGTATGTATGTGCTGTTGAACCACTTTGCTCCTCTCCATGTCTTTGTATTTTTATTTAGTATAAAACTATATTCATAATTCAGCATTTGTTGAAGCAGTTTTTGAATAATTAGAGAAAGTTTAGATTTTCTCAAAATTGCTTTCCCCCTTAACTGTTTTCAATAATGACCATACGCGCGATTCCAGAGATGCCGTCTGTATCTATTCCATTTATTTTTATTTTCAAATAAAACATTGTTGCAAATTGTGACCAAAGTAATAACTGCTTACACTTTATTATTCATTCACTCCACACTCTGAGGTGTTAAAAGCTTAATTTACCACGTGGCTATAATGTGTTGTTTATGTCCTGATCTCTTATGTCAGTGGCCCTGTTGGACCTGTGTGGAATTCTTTTTTATTTGTTTAAGTTGCCCCCTAGTGGCTGGAATGAGTATACTGGTTATTTAGTAAAAAACAAATCATAACTCCGCACAGGAATGGGAGACTTACTTTTTTTAGGACATACTTAGGGATGTGTGCTCTACAAGTCAGGGGCTGGGTTAAATCATCAGCCGTAGTTTGAGGACCCCTGATCTAAAACAGTGGTTCTCAACCTTTTGGAGCCGCGACCCCCATTATAACAAAAAATGGCTAAAATGAAAGTCATCAAACTACGAACAAATAATGGCACTCTGGTAAAATAGCAAACACATGCCACAATAAAATATTAGATTATATGCTGATGAAAACATGGCTATTTTATCTAAATGATCTGGCGACCCCCCAAATTTGTCTTGCGACCCCCAGGTTGAGAACCACTCAAACTTGTAAATACTAAATAAATACTGTTTAAAGTGACACTAGCCCGCAGCTAGCTTTTCCCGTTAGCATGCTAGCTTCTTCTTTGTGATTCTATTAGTGTGTATTGGTGGCTCCGGTCCGGTGGCAGTCAAGTTGCAAGCATGGTTTTCTGGTCAGAGACACCAGGGGGAGATGAAAGACCCTCCAATCATCCCATAAACACTTGTATTACCCCCACAGGGACTACAGAGAGGATTTATTAAGGTAAACATGTTACTCAGTGCTGCTTTAAGGAGAACACTTCAAACCGGATCTCCATTGTGAAAAGAGCCGGTGAGTCATGAACATCACGTCACGGTCTCCAACCTTTTTGAACCCAGTGAACTACCTAACTGTGTAACTGTGACTCGGGTGGCGTTCTTACTCACTTTCTACTCTTACGGAGAAAACAATGAATTACAAATAAGTGTTTTTTAAAGACCTTACATGAGACAGAGCGAAGTGACTGCACCACCGGCGGAAATCCAGAAGCCGGAAAGAGAGTTTAGGACATGATTTTATTATTTGGTGATAACTAATGCCCGTTCCTTTTCATCTCTGAGTCATTGCTGTGACACGGAGCCGTAAAACCAACATCAGCATGAATTAAATGTAAGTAACTAAAGAGATTTACTAACACGTATTTGTCAATGCAAACGCACTATTGTGAATCTGCCTGAGGAGATAAGTTTTGCGCGGTTTGTTGCAGATGATGAATGGGAGCGTTTACCGTAATGTTTGTCATAAAGGCACACGGAGGAGCGCTTCCCTTTTACGGCTCCATTTAAATCAACATGTTTTTACCCACACCTCTGTCTCTGAAGGGCCTTAAACATCAGCGCGCAGCAGGCGCCGCCGCCCTGTTCGGGATTAGCATTTTATTTACAGCGCACGTCGCGTTTTCAAAGCGCGGGGAGGCAATTCACTCCCAAATATTCAGTGTTGGGAAAAGTCCTTCGGCTGCAGCGAAAACTAAACAGCGGTGTTTGTCGAGCGGCACGGTGGCACAGCAGTTAGAGCCTCACAGGACGCAGGTCATGGGTTCAATTCCCTTTTATATTCTTGTCTGTGTCGGTTTCTTCAAGGTGTTTCTATGTGTAAACATCTGATGAGTTGAAGAGGTTTCGCTGGTTCATCTAAACCATTGAAACCATAGAAGAAGTCAGGTTTTTTACTCCTACTGTATTTTACATTTCTTTTTGGATAACTGGGTTTGAATATTTGGTTGACAATATTGAATTGGGCGATTTGACCAAAATACTATAAAATCCTGATTATTTACTCTTTATGGATGATTACATTTTAATCAAAAGTGTCTCCAGATCTTATAAAACTGAGTCTTGCCCATGTATACTGTATTTAGATGAATTGCACAATTATAGAAAAATATTTTTCTGTTTTAAATATGCCCTATCTGCTGTCCAAAGGAAAACTTCATAAACCATTTTATCCTCGAGCTTTGCTGTGATTGACGTCTCTATGGGGGAAAGGGGGCGGAGTTAAGCGTAGTGCAGTATAGGTGAAACTCAGAAAATTAGAACATCGTTCATTCATTTCTGTAATTCAACTTGAAATGTGACACTATATATGATATAGACCAGGGGTGGAACGGTTCAGCTCTCTCACGGTTCGGCGCATCACGGTGCAAGAAGTTGGTTTAAAAATAAAGTAACCAAATGTTCATCCTTTGGCAGGATTTATGGTCTCGGAATAAAATAGGCAATGATTTCTACAGATGATTCGCTACAGCAAAAACATAAAATGAATAAGTAATATAGCAGCGTAGTGCAGGCCATGCGCTGGTTAAGTGATAAGTTTCAGTTTCGATTTCAATACATGGAGCTAAAACACTCCCAGCAGTGCCTTTGATGTGAGGCTCATGTTTGGGATGGGATGACATGGACAACATTACACTTGGACTTTACTGGAAACAAAGCTTTTGAGGCGGATTATGACGGAGATTGTCTGGGGCACTGGCTTTTCCCTCGTGCAGCCTGGTCGTCTGCAGGACTCGGAGAAACCTTTACAAAGCCACAGATTTGTTTTTGGAGGACGTAACAATACAGGTGTGGAGAGTCTACAGCCTTCAGTTTAGCGGTAAGTGATGATGACACACATGCACTCTGTGTTTAGGTGCACATACACACACATGACTGGCACCACCTCGCTTAAATATTAACAAATATAAACTCAAATATATTAGACCCGAATTTAGAATGTGCTTTACAAATGAACTTGACCTAAAAAGTGCGCGCCTCCTCCTTTATGACATATTAGAAGAGGAGGTTTCATGCACTGCAAAAAGTAAATATCAAGCATTGGCTGAAATGACTTGAATGGAGGAAATGTTTTTTGTTTTGAGACGTTTTTACTCATTTAGACACTTTTCCTGATCGGAAGTTTACTTTGCTTGTTTGAGGACATTTCAGACCAGTTCTAAGGTAAATCTCGCTTGAAATAAGAAAGTAAAATTGTCAATGAGATAAGACCAATTTTCTTACCCCATTGGCAAAAAAAAAAGATCTGAAATGTTTTGAAACGAGTCAGAAACATCTCGGAAAAAGTGAATCTTAACTAGTCAAAGCATCGCACATTTGGATGATTCTGCTCAAATTGAGACGTTTATACTAATCTCGTGAATCACTTTTTGCAGTGTACGAGTCTCCTCCACGCACAATCAGAATAATTTAACCTTTTAGGATTTAGCATTTAGCTCAAATGTCACTTTTACATGGTAATTCAAGCCAGTTCCCGCAGGGCATTAAAAGGCATTAAAGGCTTTTGCCAAAACGAAGGCCTCGAATGTCATTAAACAGATCTGGCATCAAACCTGTATTTCTCGAAAACACCGATGTCGCTCAACTTTGGTTTGTCAAAAATACAGAAACCGTGGATGTGTTTTGCTGCAGGTCTTTGTGGCGCCTCCTTCAGCACAAATGTTTCCTCTCTATTTGCATCCACTCGTTCCTTTTTCACTGTGAGCTCAGAACACTGCGCGGTGCAAACGTTTTGTCGGGGAGCTCGTGTTTGCTCATGAATGAAGTTTAGTCTGTTGTTGTGTGAAATCTGTGCGTTTAAAGGAACAGGCCGTCGTTTTTACATACGGAGACATGATCTGACTAAGTTTCAAACAGACATGTGGCAGTTTTATTATTACAGCTTGATATTGATTTGTTTAAACATCAATATCAGGCTGCAAATAATAAAACTCCCACACGCCTGTTCACTCTTCATCTGTGGGCGGAGCTCCAGTGGGCGGGGCCTCAGGCAAAGGCAGGACATCAATGTGTGATCTTTTTACTTCATTCAGTCAGAGCTAATTTTGGCTCTATTTGCTCCACATGATTTACATCACTATATGGACGAGGAAACATTCGCAGCTCAGTGAGACGCTCTGAGCAAATGACCTGCTTTAAAGGGACTATACGGAGTTTAAAAAGGTTCCAGCCATGTCCTAATGTGTAGAGTGAGCCCAGGCCTGTTCAACTGCCTCTAAAATCCTGCACCGTCACTCAAAAAGTTCTTAATTCGGGTCCGAAGTGGCGTCATGCACGAGCTTAATATAAAAAGCTGCAGTTACACGTATGACCTGAGGTGGCAGCAATGAGTATAAAATGGCTAACTTGCATCTAGTCTCTTTAAGACACGATTCGCAACTCACAGAATGAAGCCGTTTTCGAGACAGTCATGTGACCAGATGTTACTGAAAGAGGCTCCGAGGCATCTGCTTCAGGGAGGGCGATACAAGCTCCGCCCAGTTTTCTGCCCATCACTAATAGTTACACAAAATGAAACACATCGATTTTCTAAGCGGATAAATGTAAGGCGGAATAACAGAGGAGCACTTCCACGTCGTCCGCGCAGTAACATCTCACTTTACTGCACAGTCTACTACGCCTTACATATATACACTGCCCCTTTTTATTGGCTTAGAAAATGTACACGTCTGATTTTGTGTAACTACTGTATACTTGGATCGTGTAAAGGCTCACGTAGCTGTATTCAAATCGGGAAAACGTGGAACAGCTTGATAGCTTCTAACGTCGTCCCAGTTTGGGAAAGCTAAATGCTAACAACATTTGGGTGACTGAGCGCACGCACAAAGACCAGACAGGTACACATCAACTCATCTAAGCTCAGGTAAGAGCATGTCTCAGTATGGAAAAACTGTGGCCTGTTCCTTTAAACCTTCACTTCTAACCGAGCTTTGACATTGTGAAAATGCCGTCGATGGTTTGACAAACATCGTGAACACTCTTTATTTTGCGATGTTTGACGGCCCATGCTAACAGCTACAGGACAACAACATTGAACAGGCTGCAGGTTTCCGAAGAGAGAGAGGTGCACGGCGTTTACTCACTCTTCCTGGTGAGCGGCGTCCCGGCCAGGTATCTGTAGGTGACGTTGATGGAGCTGGAGAAGTTGCTGAGGTCCCTGATGGGCGGCGCGTATCGCTCGGAGCTCGGGGAGTGAGCCGTGGACTCGCGCAGCTGCCTCTTATCCTCCTCCTGGAACAGACACACTTTACAGCTCAGGCTCCAACATGATAATAATAATAATAATAATGTACGTGTCCAGAAAACGTCTTAAGACTCAAACATCAAGCTTGATTTTAGATCCTGCTTCACAAGCTTCTTGGTTTAGACCTAGTTTTGATCGTCATCCGGAAACTTGAGGCGCCATAAACCCCTCATTTACATATCATACTATAGACTCGAATATAATATAGTGCACTCTGTTTGGGATTCGGACACACGGCTCACCACGGGTCGTCACATGACCTGCATCGTGGAGAAACTGTGGCTGCGTGTCCGAATCACCATCAGAATGAGTGACTACGTCTAGTTTGCTAAACTTCGGTTGTGATGGATTTCCACGATGACCAAATTCAAATGACAGCTGATTGATGATTCAGATCAGTTTGACGTAACCTGGATTTTACATGAATGAATAAAACTGCTTGGATCATTCCCTTTTTGCATGAGAAGGGAAGCTATTGATCATTTAGTAGCCAGAGCTAAAGGTTAGCAGCTAACGTTAGCAACTTTTCACTGGACTGAGTTATTCGATAAGTTTGGAAACACTTTTTTATGTTTTGGCTTTTGTTTGTTTGAACACGTGGGATTATGTGAGGAAAACTCATTATCAGGTCAGTAGATTATGGATCACAGACACCACTCTGATGCTGTGATGTCATCGTTTTAGTAAAAGTCGCGGAGACGTCGTAATAATGGAACCACGTAAACGGCATTTTGAGATCTTTCCTCTGTGACCTGATTTGGAATTTTTTTTTTATTTATATAGCGCCTTTCACAGACATGGTCACAAAGCGCTTTACATGAGACAATTGTACATTCACTCCACACTCGGTGGTGGAAAGCTACGTTTGTAGCTTCAGTTTCCCCTGGGGGAGACTGACAGAAGCGCTGTCGCGACTACACACGTCTGCGCCAACGGACCCTCTGACCACCACCATACATTCACTCACACATCATTCATCCTGGCCTATTGTGCATGTTTTTAGTGGTAGGGGAAACCGGAGTGCCCGGAGGAAACCTACACAGACACGGGGAGAACATGCAAACTCCACACAGAAAGGCCCCGTCCCTGGTGGGAATCGAACCCGGACCTTCTAGCTGTGAAGCGAGAGCTCTAACCGCTGTGCTACCGTGCCGCCACAATGTTCGTTTACAGACCCACAAAAACGTCGGCTCGTATGGACGACACACTGGACTGATAAAATATCTTTGGTCCTCAGCTTGACTTCGTATGGACAGGGCAATAAAGGTTTTTTAAATATAAATAGAGATTGTGCCCTCTAGTGGCAAAATTTTAATTTAAAAAAAAGGGGAAAAAAACACATATTAGTCGCTCCGGAGTATAAGACGCACCCCCTGCCAAACTCCGAAAAAAAGTGCGACTTATAGTCCGGAACATACGGTAATAATGGTTTTACATAGCGCTTTTCTGACGCTTTACATTGCACTATTCATTCTCTCCATACTCGGTGGTGGTAAGCTACTATTGATGCCACAGCTGCCCTGGGGTAGACTGATGGAAGCGAGGCAACCAGTCTACGCCATCGGCCCCTCCGACCACCACCACTCACTCACTCACTCACTACATTCGCTAGGCTTCCTGGTGTTCCCAAACGGTCTCCCATCCAAGGCCCTTCCCTGCTCAGCTTCCCAGGTCTGACGGGATCGGGCAGAGCAAAGGCCTGAGAATCTCTGATGGAAATAGTCTTGAAAAAAAAAAGCTTCTGACCAGTACTGTATTTAAAAAAGCATCTGTTTTCATCCATTCGTGTTACGCTCAAAGTCCTGTCGGCGTCTCTTCTCCTCTGAATCTCCCGATGCATTGTGCTCGGTATCGACCCGTCTCGTGGCTGCTCACTCTGCAGAATGTGCTCCACAGTTTTCTCTCTGGACCTTCAGACAGCGCCTCAGTCTCTTCTGTCTCCCTGCCTCCTCGCTGTGTTAAATCCCTCTCTGCTCTCCTGCGCTCGTCCGATCGGCCTCTGAACCCCTCAGACGCCGCCTCGCTCCTGTCGAGGATTACTCGCTCTCCGCTTTCGTAAAAAGGCTTGTTTTCTAAAAAGTGAAAACAGTTTACATTCTGCATGAGCCGCGGGTCTCCGTGCGACGCATGCTTTATTCATGCCCGCTTCAAAAGGGGGCGATCACACCACGTTAAATTTGTTTGTGATTTTAATTATTGAGACTAACTTCCCGTATGATCCGCTCGGAGAGATTTACTTTGGGGATTTGGCTGTGTTTTTTTTTTCTTATTTTTCGCTCCTAAATATTTAAAGTCAGCACAGACACAGAAACAAAGCTATTGTAATTCTTGATGAAGGGCCAAAACGAGCGCAGCTAAAAAAACACGGCTCCCTTTACGCTTTCAATTATTCAGGAGGAATCAGTCTCATTTCCTTAGCAGCAGTTTATATGAGTCTGTTAAATCAGAGGCTTGCTAAAATATCATTAGCATTTATAACCGTGCAAATCATTTAAAGCAGAACTGTGCCCCTAGAGGCCATAAGCGCCACTGCAGGTGTCGTAGCATGTTACGTTTTTTTTACTCATTAATTGTCCGTGAGAGTAAATACTACGCTGACAGAAAAGACAAAGGGACAGAGGGATATTGTGCATCCAATTACACAATGGAGTTTGCTTTACCCAAATCTAAACGAGGATGAAAATACAACAAAAGTGAAAAAAAGAGCAACAAAACAGCGACAAAAACACGATTAAAAAGTGATGAAAAAGCAAAAAAAAAGGAGCTACTAAAGAGCAACAAAAATGTGCCGGAAAAACAACAATAACACATTGCTTTAAAAAGCAGCAAAAACGAGATGAAAACAAAACTAGGAAAACAGGACAAATAATCGTATTTAATGTGACATAAACGCTGCAACGATGCAACAAAAAAGTCATGATTCATTTTGTTGGTCTTAGCTTTCAAATGAGGTGTTACACTGGCCTATAGGCTGTAAACCTTCCAGTCGAGAAGTTTTTAGACTTGGGTAAAGAACTGCAGAAAATGTGCTTGGTTCAGGTGGGGGTTAAGGTTTTAAGCGGCGCTAGCCTGCAGTTAGCCTGTTAGCTTCTTCTTCGTGATTCCATTAGTGTGTATTGGTGACTCCGACCTGGAGGCAGGAAAGCTGCAACTGTGGTTTTTCTGGCCGGAGACACCAGGGGGAGATGAAAGACCCCCAATCATCCTATTAACACTTGTATTTCCCCCAGAGGGACGACGGAAAGGATTTATTAAGGTAAACACGTTACTTAGTTGCTTTAAAACTGATCTTTTTCCTCGCGTTGTTGCAGAATTGTCATCACTTTATTCACTTTCTTTGTTATCTCATTTTTGCCACTAGTTTAAGTTTTTTATGCTTTTTATTTGTGTTAGTGTTGCTTTTTTTTGTCATTTTTATGTCACTTTTTCATTGCTTTTTTCCATTCCTTTTTTGACGCTTTTTTGCCACATTTTTGTCACTGTTTTGTTGCACATTTGCGGATTTTTTGTGTGGCTTTTTAGTTGTGTTTTTGTCACATTTTTGCCACTTTTTTGTTGTGTTTTGGATCATGCGGATTTCTGAGGCAAACAAGCACAAAGCATTTGCTCACATTTCAGTAACAAACTTATAAATATTCTATAAATGTAAAGTCCAAATGCTGCAGTTGGTAATTTGTCAGGTGTAATTATATATAAACTAAAGCTGGAATCACTGATCTCCCTCTCTGCCTTTAAACACCGGCTCAAGGACGTTTCTAACGACTCATGTAAATGTTTTACTGATGAATGATTTTTTAATTCCCTGCACATACTGTGACTGTTTGTTTGTTTTTCATTTCCTTCCCTTTAAGTGCACACTGAGCACTTTCAGGCCAACATTGTAAATAAGAGTTTGTTCTTCATGTTTCTGCCTGATCAAATACAATAATGTCTTTCGGGTCATGGGACTTCGAGATGAGACAATTTGTTTGATTGTGAGTTATTAAAGTGATAGTCTGGAAGTTTAAATGTATTACAAATTTTACAAAATGCGCAAAATCGACCACGTGGTCTTGCATTTTGATGTAAAATAAGAAATAATATCTACTATTTTTTGTAAAGTTCAGCAACTTATCAGAATCTAGTATCCTCCCGTGTCGACCAATGAGACGAGCTTTTCCTGTGAACCAGCCTGTCAGGTCCAATCAGGAGGGAGGGGGAGGAGCTTGATCATTTACTTTTAAAAATCCTGTTCCTGCTCTCCTCATTTTGCAAACTAAGAAGGGCGTTCTCGTTAAAGAGGGGAGGAATTTGATTGTTTACTTTCATATCTCACTCAATATCTCCACACTTTGCAAATTTACAGACTATCACTTTAACCCCTCTCCGGTAAATTCAAAAGCTTCATAACTAGAGACCAACGAGATAATGCCTCATTTGAAAGCTAAGACCTACAAAAGCGATCGTAACTTTTTGTTGTCATGTTGTCGCTGCATTTTTGTCACATTTATGAGCCGTTTTTGTCATTTTGTGGATTTTTGTTGCTTTGTGACATATTTTCAATATTTTTTGTCACATTTTTGCTACATCAAAAACTCTCTCATTAGTCTTTCTCAGAGTTCAAACATTTAAAGTAATCTGGTAATGAGCAGCTCCACTGACCAGCACGTATCCGGTGTCCTCCATGTAGAGGTTGAGCAGCAGCAGCGACGTGAGCAGCAGCCCCATGAAGGGCAGGGCCGAGCGCTTCCTCAGACAGCGCATTTTGTCCAGAGACTTCCACAGCAGCCGCATGCTCCGCTCCCGGGACTCTGCGGAGGCAAGAGCGGACGGGTTAGACTCAGACCGGGACTCAGACCGGGACTCAGACCAGGACTGGACAGAGCATTATAAACCTTCTTTGGCAACATTTCGCACAGTTTGCATTGTGTGCTCGAGTGCAGAATGACCCTATGGAAAATACAAGCTGTCATTTTAAGCTCACAGCATGCTAAAGTTTGTGACAACCAGTGGGCATTTTGTTGCCTAAAATATTGAATCACAATTTTGGTCAAAGCGAAAATTTTGCTTAAACTAAAAATGCACTAAACGTAGTTAATAAAGACTAAATCTATGACTAAAATGTCCAGATGAAGAAAATAATTAAAACTCAAGAAAAATAAAAAGAAGGGAAGAAAAACACAAAACTTTCAATAACAGCTTGAAAGAAAATCAACATATATGAAGTTTCATAGAAAGAAAATGACCATATTTGGATTACAGCGTTATCTCGGTCACAGCCTTTCATGCTACACGTGGATACTAAACATGTCAGTATTTGTGAATGAGTACGTGATGTTTTGGGCCATGACTCCGCCCGCTCCTTAATGACGTCACAGCCTTGTTGGGACATGGTGACCATTCACCAACCATCCACTACTCCATCCATCTGACACGGCCTCATCAGTGAACAAGACTGTTTGAAAATGAGTCTTCATGTATTTCTGAGCCACTGCAGCCGTTTCTGCTTCAGCTTCATTGAACAGTTTAGGGGAGGCCGGATAGAAGGTTTATGCACAACTGCAGCCTCTGGAGGGTCCTACACCTTGATATTCGGGAGACTGCAGAGGCACCAGCAGCTTCAAATACCTGTTTGCTGCTTTTGTAGCAGCTGTTCTCTTAATCTGATGCGTTTGTCTGGCAGAAACACACAAATCTCCTAACAGTACGATGATTAAGATTAATCTTTCGTGAAATAGTGAAGGTTTTCATACCTGGTCCAAGGCATTCAACTATTTCACGCTTTTCATCAGCAGAGAGATCCTTTTTCTTTCCCTTATTGCTTGAAAATGTGCTTCCTTTTTCCTTAGTTTTTCCCTTAACTGGGCTTAACCTGACAATTAATCATCACAGGCGTCTGGGATTGAGGTCAGGGATTCTAAGAGCCTGAGACACAAAACCATCCATGAGTTTCATTGAACTTTTTTTTTAACCTTGAAATACAATTTGCATAATAATTTGGAACGCGTGTTAAGTTAAATCACATTATATTGTCAAAGTGAATCTACACATGTCCCGTGATGATTCATGAGCTTCACAAATGCACAGAGCAGTTCCAGGCTGGATCTATTACTCGACGAACAGTCCTCCAGGTGTGGGGTTCCCGTGTTCCCTCTCGCCTGAACACTTGTATCGGCCCGTGTTCTCCCGCCTGTGCACTCGTGTCGGAGAGGTTTTGGTTAGATGGATGTGTTGAGCCCACTTGGCCGAGCGCGTATCGAGCGGTCGGTCCCGTGCGGAGCCGCCGTGATCGATGTCCTCGGTGCAGCTGCGGGTTGATTCAGTTATGAACCGCACAGGGACACGCGTGTGCGGAAAAAAACAACACGGACTTAAAGTCTGATCGGCTGTGAGTGTTCGGGCCGAGTGAGTGACGGTGCGTGATGACTGGAGCCATTTCGATTCACCTCTTAAAACATTCTCCAGTTCTGCTTTACCCAAATCTACAAAACTCATCTAAACTGATCCCTTTCCCTACACTGTCTTCACTTTTTAACATAACTCAATTTTACGTTACTCTTTTTTGGCTTTTTTGTTGCGTTTACGTCCTTGTTTTCGTCTTAACTTGGGTAATAGCAAACTGGAGAAAATGTTTTCTTTGGCTTTACTCAAATCTAAAAGTTTGAGAAAATCAAAATACGAAAACGAGGATGAAACGCAACAGAAAAGTGACAAAAAATAGGCAAAAGAACGACAAAAATGTGGCAAAAACACGACATAAACCTAACAACAAAGTGACAAAACAGTGACAAATAATAAGACAAAAACACAATCAAAAAAGCAATGAAAAAGTAGCCAAAGACAACAAAAAAGTGACAAAAAATAGACAAAAGAACTAAAATAGGTGGCAAAAACGCAACAAAAAAGTGACAAACATACATGACAAAAACGCAACCAAAAAAGTAATGAAAATTCAACAGTAAACTACGAGCTCACATGTTGGTAGAGTCACAGGGAGCAGTAACAGCACCAGCCAAAAGGGGGCAGTATGTCAATGTTTCATGGAAAGATGGAAGTAGACCTTTAAGAGAAGTTGGCCATTTTATGCTCACTACTGCCACCTCAGGTCTTACGTGTAACTGCAGCTTCTATATTTAGCTCGTGCATGACGGCACTTCAGACTCGAATTAACAACTTTTTGAGTGACAGGGCAGGATTTTCGAGGCAGTTGTGGTGAACAGGTCTGAGCTCATTCATTAGGACATGGCTGGAACATGTAGGGGGAGGAAAATACATAATTTTAACATTTTTAAACTCTGTATAGTCCCTTTAAAGGCCCTGTATCTGATTTTGCTTCTTGTAATGTAACGAAATATGTTTGGTCCTCCTTCTGCATATTGTAAACTTGTTGGAAAAACACAATTATAAAACATTTGCCCCACCCACTTCCTTTTATTATTTGTATTGACACGCCTTTAGCTTTGATTCCAGCACACATTGGCTGTAGCGTTGATTCAATAGGCTTCTGCAAAGTCAAAAGATCCATTTATTTTTCACCAAGATTGTATTGTATTGTATTGATGACGGGAGAGTGTGACCACTGTGCAAGGCCTTCTCCAGCACATCCCAAAGATTCTCAATAGGGTTAAGATCTGGACTGGACGTGCCACCAGGAAAGAAGAAATCCACGGATGATCAGCTGAGTTAGCTAGTTAGTTAAATGTGACGTTGTTGGGGGGTCAGGCAGTGTGAAACAGGTTGAAATAGACACTAAGGAAATGAAAACATCCTGGGATGGACTAAACCTGCTGGAGAGCCAATTCTAATGACCTACTCTCCTGTCGTGTTTACCCTGTGAGCTACTTTTGCAAAACACAAACAGCAGAGAGATATTTATGCGTTGAAGACTCTCGTGTAGCTGTGCAGCTTCAGTGGAGTAAGTGGCCAAGATGATATCTGAACACCTTTAAAGGAAAAGGCTTCCATCTAAAATGTGATTAATCCAGCGTGCACAAATGTAGAAAGTATTTGGCCCAGAAAAGAGCAAAGAGGCAAAGAAATAAACCTTTAGTCATTTTCTTTAAAACCCACAACAGGAGTGGCGATAACTAGTCAGAGACGAGAGAAGAAATGTTCAACCTTGATCCTGTGAAGAGCCACAAAGACACCGACCATTTGTGAGATACAGAGATGGTAGTTATATTGATTTAATCACAATAAGCTATAACTTTAATCCTGGCCTTTTTCTTTTGAATAATTGTATTAGATTTCATGGTTTTACTCCTCACCAAGACTGAAGTCAATTTATATTAAATGTACTTCTCTGCTCTGACTAGGACAGCATTTGATTGATTGATTGATTTATTATTATTTTTTATGCTGGAGTATGTTTTGTTTGTGGGCGGGGCCCTGCCCACTGAGCCCCTCCTCTGATTGGCCCCTGGACAAAGTTCACAAACTTAAACCAGGAGCCTCTGGACGTCTGAGATTCAGTTATTTGTTGTATTTGTTACATGAAGAGAGAAAATCCAATAACTTTGCTTATTTCCACAAAACGTTGTCGCGTTTCGCATCATGTGCTCCGTTTGAGCTTGTCTTCTTTCATTTCCTAATCTTTTTCTGTGAATATGAGGCCAAATTTCATCAAATAAAGTGATCAGAAGCTTGAGAAGCACAGAAGCTGATCCCAGAGCCAGATCTGCCAGACTGTTGTTAAACCTGTGTCTCACTTTGAGTGAGGCGGGTGCTCGGGCACCTTTCACAGGCCGCCTCCAAAAGGTGAGAGATACAGACTCTCATTCATGCGTGTAGAGATGGAAAAGGGTCTGTAGGACTACGCCTGGATTCTTAAAGAGACTAGATGCAAGTTGGTCATTTTATGCTCACTACTGCCACCTCAGGTCATATGTGTAACTGCAGCTTCTATATTAAGCTCGTGCATGACGGCACTTCAGACCCGAAGTAACACCTTTGTGAGTGACAGTGCAGTATTATAGATGTAGGGGGAGGAAAATACTTAGTTTTAACATGTTTAAACTCTGTATAGTCCCTTTAAAGACTGGGAAATATGTACCAATTCTTAAGGGAGCTATACCTGATGGTACAAAGAAATAGGGTCACTTAAATTTCAAATTGCTACTTTCTGGTCCAAACTCATCTCAAACTTTCCTAATGCATTTGCAACATCAACATTCGTCACAGGGACTGAGTTTAAACCAGGTTTCACAACTTTCAGGTGAAAACTGTCACTTCACTGTAAAAAATGCCTACTAGCCTGACATTTTATGACTGTTTAAAAGGCTTTAAAACCAGTGTTTTTTTTGATAAATGTCTGCTTTTACCATATACTAAAGGACAAAACACATTTTATTCCAATAACAGAAAATTAAAAAAAACAAGGATAGCTTCTTGCCAGATGCAAGTTAGCCATTTTATAGTCACTACTGCCACCTCAGGTCATACGTGTAACTGCAGCTTCTATATTAAGCTCGTGCATGATGGCACTTCGGACCCAAATTAACACCTTTTTGAGTGACAGTGCAGGATTTCAGAGGCAGTTGTGGTGAACAGGTCTGAGCTCACTCTACACATTAGGACATGGCTGGAACATGTAGGGGGAGGAAAATACTTAGTTTTAACATTTTTAACTCTGTATAGTCCCTTTAAGCAAAGAGCCGCATTATATTAAACATACCCGATGGCAGAGAGCCGCACTCTGACCGCCAAATGCGGCTCGCGAGTTCACCAGAGAATCTCTGGCATTTGTGTTGTGTAAAAACAGCTCACAAGGTAAAAAAGGTTGTAATAGAAATACGCACCAAAAAACGCACCCAGAGCAGCGTAAAATTCCATTATCTTTGTGTCTGTGTGAAGTGAACCAGCGTCAGCTCCATGGTCTTAGCACTCCAAACACTGCGACGAAGACCGCCATCTCTTCATCAACTTGACTTTGGTGCATATTCTTCATCTCTCTCCCCCCTAATGGAACATTTCCTTATTCCTCTGCAGACATTTTGGACTCGCTGGAGCCTGAAGTCGGGCGTATCTCGCCGCCGTGTGAAGCGGAGCGGCCCTAACCCTCTCCGGCTTCGCGCGCTAATACGAGCCTTAGCGGGAGAAAAGCCCAGCGAAGCTCCCTTTAAATCCGGTTACCGCGCCGCATTCACGGACCCCGCGCTAAATTCGATTATTCGGCCTCAGAAAAAAAACAAGTTGTGTCGACAGCGGCGCGACCTCGCAAATCTCCTCACGCCGTTTACGCTTCTGTGAGAGCGAGCGCTTTGAGGCGGCCTGCCGAGAGAAAGAGGTTCTTACACGGCGCAGAACAGAGGAGATGTTGTCACGGGGATTATGGCGTCTGATTATGTCAGGATCAAGAACGATCACCGTGATTGGTCAGAGATCATTAGCACAAAACAGAGACGACAATCCTTCTGCTACATGGTTCAAACTTCACACGCGAGGTTTCAGTCTCGACACTGACAAATGTAAAAAAAGTGCCACAATCTGAACGATCAGATTTGGATGTCTTAGTTAGTACGATAAAAACGTGATGAAAACGCGACAAAAGAGCAATGAAAAAAAGCAAGAAAAAGAAACAAAAAAGTGAGACAAAAAAAGCAAAAAAAGTCAGACAAAAAATATGAAAAAAGCCACAAAAAGTGACGAACGAGCAGGGGCGGATCTAGAGGGGTGGCAGGGGGTGGTAGCTGCCACCTCAGTACAGGTCTTGCCACCCCATTGACATCATGTCATGTAGTGTCTCACAGGTGCTCTAGACCAGTGGTTCCCAACGTTTTTTGTCTTTCGTGCCCCTTGGGCCTTTCAGTGGTCAACCGTGTACCCCCTACCTCAAGGGTGTTGCAGTTTATTTAGAAAGTGATTATTTAAAAGTGGTATTTGAAAGAAAAAGGACAATGTTGCAGTCAAAATAAACCTAAAATTATCCCAAAGCAACACATTTTACTGAAAAAAAATAGCTTTTCCTGTAAAAATGATGCTACATTTCCCCCTTTTTTTAAATCTGAAATAGTTCCAAGTACCCCCTGCTAGGTCCTCAAGTACCCCCAGGGGTCCCCGTACCCCTGGTTGGGAAACACTGCGCTAGATGCTGCTTGGGTGCTTACAGAGGCTCACTCACTACTTTGTTGACAGGACAAAGAATTATAACAACTTTACACCTAAATAAGGAGCCAAGTGCCTGTGGCTCCCAGTATGTTATTTTTATTCTATTTTTTTTTTAAAGTCTGGGTCCCCCCCCAGAACAGCTGGAGGAAGTGTGTGCGACCCGGCCCCGGATTAAGCGGAAGAAAATGGATGGACAAAAGTTTGAATTTTACCTGAGTTAGAAACCCCCTGCTTATATTATGGACAATGCTACAAGGCTACATGTCATTTTGGGAGGCTCAACCCTCAAGTATCGAAAAAAATACAGTTAAGGCACCGGTATCGAAAAGCAGGTATTGTTAAATTAGTGGTATTGGAAAAAAACTAGTTGCACGGTCGCTCTCCAGTCGAGAAGCTTTTGGATTTGGGTAAAACTGAGCTGGAGAAACTGCTCTCGGTTCAGGCGGGGGGTAAGAGGTTAACTCTGTTCTAACATCGTCACTGCAACGTTTTTCCTCTTTCCAACGCAAAAAAACGAGAGGTCTTAATCACTTTCAGTTTCCGGAGATATCGGCCTTTTTGTCGATAAAAGATATTGTAAAATACCCAACTCAAAACTGCATTAATAACATATCATTTTTGATCTGAACAATGAAGTCATGGTTGAGTGAAGTGGACTGGAGGTTGTTGAGCGCCTTGTGGATCGAGCAGGTTCTAATAGAAACATGGCACAGATCCTGCAAAAGCACATTGTTTGCACTGAGCAGACTCTCGCTCTAATGTCAGGCTGAAGGACACACTCGGACTGAATACTCATTTCACTCTGTTCTTTGAATCCGTCTTATTTGTCCTCGGCTGATGATACATCCCATACTCTCTGGTCCTCCTGCCTCTCTGAAATGGAGAGTGTGCTCTCTCGGTGATGACCACACACTGATGGCTCTGGCTCGGACTGAACAGAAGCGCTCACTCAGGCGGCAGACAATAGCTCGCTTCTCTTCACTCGGGGAACAATGGAGAGGACTGAAAATAGGCTCTGGGCTGCCGAGATGTGGACGGATTTGTCAGGTTTTTACCGTTTTAAAAATATTCTGAAGCTGCACTGGAATTTCTTGTTTGTGTTACTTTCAGACACCTTTCCAAGAGTGTTACATTTTGGTTTTGCACAATCGAAATTAGCTAAAACCTGCAGTAAGTACTCCAGACTCACTAATGTTGAGTAATCCTCTTCACCCGGCTCATTTCCTTCAATAAAAACCCCTGATCAGTATTTCCTGGTAGATGTTTTGTTATAGAATTCTAGAAAAAGGCAGGAGACTTCACACATCCGTAAAGATGCAGGATAAAGGCTGAAGTTGCAGAAAGGAAGTCACTCCTTGCAGAAAGTTTTTTTCATAAATTGCTATGTTCCAATTTATGAAATAAACTTTCTATAAGGTGTAATAGAATCCAAAAGTAAGTTTTCTAAGTGGACATATCCTGCATATGGGGCTGAAAAACATTATTTTGGCGCCTCAGCATTGGTACTTTACGTTTTTTTAAGTTGAATGTAAGTCTTTAGTGGCTGAAATACAGGCCGAGAGCTGATGAAGAGTTTATTTTATCTATTCATTCTGTCTTCTTGTTTCAGCAATGTTTAAAAGGTTCTTCTGTTCAAATACTGACATGTTTCGACATTAAGGTGTCTCTTGTCTTATACTCAGTGTCTCCTGTTATACCTTGCTCCTCATGCTGGCAGCTGTACGAATAACTTATTCAAAAACTAACTTAGAATTTTGATTTACAGAGTGGTTTACAGCTTCAGCTCTATAATGTTGGATTATGGGCTTTAAAATGTGGACAGTTTGAGGTTTTAACAATGACACAGTTGTATCCAAGAAGTACAGACTGAACTGCTGACACCCAGTGTTGGGGGTAATGTTGTATTACAAAAATATATTACTTTTTCAGTAACTGAGGAATATAACACATTACTTGTGCAAAATACGGAATATATTAGGCACAAGTGCATTTAAAAGGTTTGCATTGATGCAGCAACGACCCCAAATAAAATGCACCAAATGAAGTTGGACACTGGTGAATCAGATCTGCAGTGTGTAGTTGACGCCGGGAAGGAAAAGGAAATCTGAGCATTTTCAGTTTATATTTTGCCAAAAGTAACTCAGAAGTAACTCAAAGTAGTGCAACACAGTTACATTTTTTAAAGTTGTACTCGGGCTGGGACGATACCCTTTTGTCACAATCCGATACGCAGGCGTAGTTTGCCATTAGGCAAGACGGGCAGCTGCCTGGGGCCCCCAAAGCCAGCAGGGGCCCCAGACGGCCAACACATGTGACAGAAACGACAAATGGCCACAGCAAAAAGGAAAGAAAAAGAGGATGAAGAGCATGACGAGTGTAATAAGTTCCTGTAGCCGTCTGTCTCTGAAGTGCTTTCTTTAAGTCATTGTTTGCCTTCAAATATCATCACCGAGCTCTGTTTTTGAGCGTGTTTAATTTGCTTTATTTTGAAATGCTTTTCCACATGTGAGTCAGTTTTAACACGTCAAGTATCAAAGTCTCAGTTCTGCACTTTCCAAAAGCCCCGGTGGAGGAAATAATTCAAACAAACCACGGCCAGTTCACTCTTCCTCCAAACCCCTCCACGCCAGCGCACACAGAAACAAATCACTCGCTTTAATAACATCTTCACCTTTTCATTTCCCTGCGCTCCCTCCCCCCCCCCCCCCCCCCCCCCCCCCAGGCCCCCCCTCCCCCCCCTGCCTCCTCAAATGTTTGTGTTCTGGATAACAAATGTATTCGTCCTGCGTCAGCTCGGAGCTTTTTAGCGGCAAACAATCAAACGCTCAAATGGGGGATTTCTTAAAGCAGTCTCTGCACTATTCTCCCCCTCCCTCCCCCTCCCCCCCCCTCACTCTCTCCCAAATAACCTTTTAACAAACGCCGTCAAATCTGCACTTTCCATTTGCGACCCTTCAGAAACGCAGCGGCGACGTCTTAATAGGGAAAACCCGGGCCGCGAGGAGGGGCACTCTGTGAAAGACGGTACAGGAAAGAGAAGGCGGGAAAAAAAAGATTAATAAAAAAAAAGCGAGCAAGCAATTCTACCGACATTTCATCTGGTTATCAGCTTTTAAATTATTTCCCGCGGGAGACGGGGGGGAGACGGGAGGGAGACGGGGGGGAGAGAGAGCTGCACCTGGGCGATACTCGCTCAAATAATCAATTAAGCCGGAGATTTGCGCCGGCTCCTGTCGCGGCCGCAGACTCTCTCCATGGATTTTCCCTTCAAAATAAAAGCCCCACAGACGCGCTAGGCAGCCGGGGCCGCGGAGATAAGGGGAACGCGGCTAATCGATGCTTTTGTTTTGGAAAAGAAACATCCATTTGTAGCGGTTGGTAAATGATGTAATAATATTAAGTGTAACATTATCAAACGGGAAGTCTCCAGGTTTAAAATACTGCATTCATTTGGGGAATGTTAACTCCAGTATTACACGTTTTATAAATGAAATGAGTCGCACTATGTAGAGGTCGATATTTGCATATTTTACGATATCGCTAAAAGGCCGATATCTCCGAAACCGAAAGTGACAGAGTTTTTCTGTTTTCTGCTTTGGAAAGAGCTCACAACTTCCTCACGGGGAAAACTGGTCACAAATTTGTACACCTTTTATCATATTTTATATACAGTATTTCATGTTGCAGACTTTTCCTTCTATCGGGACCATGAGAGGTGGAGAATTAGCAGAGGTGGAAGTAAGTCTCGAATCAAGTCCAAGTCGTGAAGATACAAGTCCAAGTCAACTGGTCATGGGGTCAAGTCTTTCTTTACCCGGAAAGTCACCTCAAGTCACAAATGTCAGCGTTAAGCCTAATTCTTGTTTTCAAAATGTGTTTAATCTACTTAAAAATATAAAGTGCCTACTCAAGATTGAGCGATTTTGAAAATTTATGCTAAAATCAAACTTTTTTAAAATCTAATGGATTTGGATTTAAAATCGAATTAATATCACCGCCTGGAGCCGCTACCTTGACGTGGTGGAGGGGTTTGAGCACCCGAATGATCCTGGAGCTCTGTTGTCGGGGGCTTTGTGTCCCTGGTAGGGTCTCCCATGGTAAACAGGTCCGAGGTGACGGGTCAGACAAAGAGCGGTTCAGAAGCCCCTTATGAGAGACCAACAGGCCCGGTTAGAACCATGAGGCCGTCCTTCTGTGGACCCACCACCTGCAGGAGGAGCCAAAAGGGGCTGGTGCAATGTGATTCCACGACCCGGCAATGGACAAGTGGAAGAAGATGGATGGATGGATGGATGGATGGATGGATGGATGGATGGATGGATGGATGGATGGATGGATGAATGGATGGATGGATGGATGGATGGATGATGGATGGATGATGGATGGATGATGGATGGATGGATGGATGGATGGATGGATGGATGGATGGATGGATGGATGATGGATGGATGATGGATGGATGATGGATGGATGGATGGATGGATGGATGATGGATGGATGGATGGATGATGGATGGATGGATGGATGGATGGATGGATGGATGGATGGATGGATGGATGGATTATATGATGAACCATAAGAGATCTAGAATTGCCGCTTTTTGTTTTGGAATCTGCTGTCTTTCAAACAAGCTCCTTTTGAAGAACCTAAACATAAATAAATCAGCTCGGTGCCCTTAATAAAGCGCCCCCTGCTGTCACAGTTCAACACTGACACATTTTACAGTTTAGACAAAACATACACAGGATCATAGACAGATCAGTCGACCTCTATGCCTGGTTTTAGCATCAATATTTCCATTTTATGACTTATTTCACAATGTCTATGCATGAAAAAACCCTCACTGAGTAAAGACAGTTCAGCGTTGTTTCCCGTGTGCAGCGCCCCCTGCTGGAAACAGGGAGATTCAGCCGTCAAAAGAAAAACAAAAACACACAGGGCTTCGCAGTGAGGCAACAACATGACACCTCGTTTCTCCCCTTAGTCACAGTAAAGTGGTTCATGGAGGACGTCTGACTTGAAAACAAGCTGTGGACGCGGTCCCGTCGCAGAAGAAGAAGTTTTAAGTAGGTCAAAGTGCTCCGAGTGGCTCTGATCCCGTGAAGAGCCATGTGGAAGACGTCGTCCTAATTACGCTAATGTTTTTAATTGGCAGCGCGCAGCAGGGGGAGAGCTCTTATCAAAAGGAACATGTGTAATTGAAAAGACGTCTTACCAGAAAATATCTCGCAAACACATGTAATGTTCATGTAATGTCGGGGATTAGCGGGAAAATGAACGGCAGCGTCGGGAAGAGTGTTGAGCCGTATCACTCACATTTAACGCATTTGAGGATGTGGGTTTATTTGTTCCACTCTGTTATTTTTCCAGGATTATTACACTGTTTTCCCAACACCTTAGCTTCACATTTAAGTTAATCATGTTCAGTTCAGACAAGAAAGACAAGAAGAAGAGACAAAAAGCTGAATGGAGTTAATCCTGTTCATGCATCTTAATGATTGATCATATCTTTCACATGGGACTTCACATCTGCAGAAGTTCTCCGCCATCGTGGGCTGTGTGTCTGAGGGGAACGACCTGGAGAACCGGTCAGTTATCATGGACTTTGTGGACTATGGTGTGAGCGCAACCACCTGTGCTTGAACACCGACTTCAGGAGGAAGTCACTATACCACACACACCGCTGAACATCCAGGTGAGGACAATGAGGAGGTGGACTGGGTGTTCACCTCAACAATAAACTGGACCAACACCCTGTACAAGAAGGGCCAAAGTCGCCTCCACCTTCTGAGGAGACTGAGGTCCTTCAGAATGAGCAGGCCTCTATGACTCTGTGGTAGCCTCTGCTCTCCACTACGCTGCCGTGTGCTGGGCGCCGGGCCGCACAGACTGGGACAAGAACAGACTGAACGAGCTGGTCAGGAGGGCCAGCTCTGGACTCTGTGGAGGAGGTGAGGGACAGGTGGGTGTTAGCCAAGCTCACCTCCATCATGGACAACACCTCCCACCCTGCACGGGGCTGTAGAGGAGCAGCTCTTTCGTTGGCTCACTGAGACACCCTCAGTGCAAGGAGCCGTTCCTTCATCCTCACTGCTGTCAGACTGAACAACAAGACTGTAAAGTAACATGTGCAATAACCCCTTGCAGAATACACACAATACTGTAGTGGCCAAATTGCCCTGTGCAATGTCCGCTTTGGATGCTGTGTTTAAAGTCCATCAGAAATACTGTGTTCCTGACAGGTTTTATTGGCATTACCTTACAGCCATCCACAAACCACATACACAGCTTCTCCATAGACAATAGAACACGGTCGAAAAACTGTTTACCTCTACACTACAACACCTGAGTGCCCTTCCCTCCCCCTTATATAGGGCAGGTAATCACATAATGGGGTACACACAGCGCCATGGCTCCACTGAGTACAACTTTTTTGTTATAGTCTGTTTACTTATTATTTACTGTTTATACCTTTTGTCCCCACAAAGTCCTGGGTATCACTAGATATCACTATTTACTATTTAATTGTTTTTTCCTCACATTTCCTGCCTATTTGCACACCCTGAGTGTTTCTAAGAGCTGAATATAATAAGTGAATCTCTCCATTGTGAGATCAATGAAGGCTCATCTTATCTTATCTTATTTAGCAACATGTGTGGTGAACAACATCTTATTTTCCTTGGCCTCTAAAGTTGAAAATCATGTTCAAAGTTTCTTCAAAAGCATGGCTTATCTAGGTTGAGAAATGACAGTCCTAGAGGACATCTGTGGCGTTGTGATCACGCGGTACGATGGTCCAAATACAGCAGAAGAGGGAGGAGTGTGATGGAGCACGCTGTGGCCTACGGGGAAAAGGAACGAAAACATCTGCAGCCACGACCAGACCCCGCCACAAACCGAGGGAGGGGGAGGAGCAGGGTGCAGGAGACGGAGGGTCCCTCGGGTGCAAACAGATCTCCGCTGTGTTCTCTCAGAGGAGACCGAGGCCGAGTCCAAACATTTCCATAAACAAATATTTCCCCCGAGGCTGAAGCTTCTCCTCTGGGCTCCGGCGGCTCAGACGGCGACTGGTGACCCCGCTCCAAAAAGTCACCGCTCCAAAACTCTGTAAACATGTGGTTTCAGGAGCTCGGAGATAACTTTTACTTCTTTAAATGATCACAGAATTAAAGTTTGTTGAGCGAGCTGTAAAAGCAGATGCTCTTTTGGGCCTAGATGTAACTGGAATTGAGAATATTTGGGGTTTCCCACCTGGCCTTTCTGTGTGGGGCTTGCATGTTCTCCCTGTGTCTGCGTAGGTAGTCTGTTTGAAACTTCTCTTAAGATTAAGGTTAAGGTTAAGGTTAAGGTTAAGATTAAGGTTAAGGTTAAGGTTAAGGTTAAGGCTAAGGCTAAGGCTAAGGCTAAGGTTAGGGTTAAGGTTAAGGTTAAGGTTAAGGCTAAGGCTAAGGCTAAGGCTAAGGCTAAGGCTAAGGCTAAGGTTAAGGCTAAGGCTAAAGCTAAGGCTAAGGTTAAGGCTAAGGTTAAGGCTAAGGTTAAGGTTAAGGTTAAGATTAAGGCTAAGGTTAAGGTTAAGGCTAAGGTTAAGGCTAAGGTTAAGGTTAAGGCTAAGGTTAAGGTTAAGGTTAAGGCTAAGGCTAAGGTTAAGATTAAGGTTAAGATTATGGCTAAGGTTAAGATTAAGGTTAAGGTTAGGGCTAAGGTTAAGGTTAAGGCTAAGGTTAAGGTTAAGGTTAAGGTTAAGGTTAAGATTAAGGCTAAGGCTAAGGTTAAGGCTAAGGCTAAGGTTAAGGTTAAGGTTAAGGCTAAGGTTAAGGCTAATGTTAAGGTTAAGGTTAAGGTTAAGATTAAGGCTAAGGTTAAGATTAAGGTTAAGGTTAAGGTTAAGGTCAAGGTTAAGATTAAGGCTAAGGTTAAGATTAAGGTTAAGGTTAAGGTTAAGGTTAAGGTTAAGGTATACTTTATTAATCCCCGTAGGGAAATTCATTCTCTGCATTTCACCCATCCTCAGTACCGTTGGGGCGACCCATCTCCATGATGTGCAGCCAGGTTGGTGGTCAGAAACACCTGGCTGGAGGATTCACCTATTATACACGTTTTTAGTAGTAGGGGAAACCGGAGTACCCGGAGGAAAACCTACGCAGACACGGGGAGGGACATGCAAACTCACACACAGAAAGGCCCCGTCCCTGGTGGGAATCGAACCCGGACCTTCTATCTGTGAACCGCTGTACTACCGTGCCTCTTCCATGTGATTGTGTCGGTGCTTCAGTCGTGTTCAAGAGAAGTCACAATAATAAAGTTTGTCCACGAGAGGTCAGTGTTCAGACAGAATGAAACAGCTCAGAGACTTTGAAGCGTACGACACTTACAAGGCTTCACTCGACCATCACTAAAAAACCTGCCAATGGATTAAGAGTTCTTGGGCCCGATCAGGTTGTACTAAACTAGTTCCCAGGCTTTTCCTCCTACAGACCGTACAAGACTGGAATATTTTCCACTACAGCGGGTGGCAGTGGGCGTGAGGGGTGTAGGGTTGAAGTTTGCCCCGTGGTCTTCAATACAAGCGCTCGAGTGGGACTATCAGTATATAGTCTTTCTCCCGGGACACGGACAGTGATGTCGCCCACATGAGGCTGAGTGCTACGTCTCATTAAAATGATGTAGAAAAAGTGCAATAAGAAATGCAGATGTATTTATTGGCTTGGTTTGGTTTGAAGAGTCTTCTTTCTCATTTTAAGGAATAGGATTTGACTATATTCAAATGGAGGTCAAATATACTGCAAGGAAACTCCAAACTACTCAGAAGAAGACCTCGATTGTAAAAATGTTCCAGGGCGGAGCGACAATTATTATTAATTCACGACTATTTCCAATATGGTACAGGGTTTTCCTTTTCAGACTCATGACTAAATTATGCATTGGATTTATATAGGGCTTCACAGATACCCACAGCACTTCCTACAGTACATAATTCATTCACTCCACACACTTGACACGCACCGGCTACAGATACTTCAGCGTCCCCACAGCTGCCCTGGGACGATACACGGCTGCAGTTAGTTTGGTCTTCATTAGTGCCTGCAGAGGGCGCTACAGGCCATTTCAGAATCTTGATCAGCACAGCCTCTCTTTCTATCTAACAGGGGAATAAAATACATTTAGAGACATCGATGTGAAACTTTAGATAAGTGTATTCATTTTTTGGGTTTTGTTTTGTCATTTTCTGTTTCCAACAAGGCTTTAAATGCATAAAACTGGCCAGAATTACCTTTAACCATATCTAAAGAAGTACTAAGTAACGCTTCCTCATGAAGAGCCTCGATAGCAAAGCAGCGACAGCGGGACAGAGATGCTGCTTTGCTCCCCAGACAGGACCACACTTTGGCCACGGCAGCTTCAGCGATAAAAAAGGTTCCCACAAAAGCACCAAACAGTAAGTTTAGTATCTTTTTATTACAGTGGATTTTGCGTTTAAGTTGAAACCCCACACACACGACACGACAGGGGGAGCTTTACAGCGGGATGGCTTTAAGTAAATGAGATGTAAATGAGCCCTATTGTCACTCCCGGAGAGGTGAGAACAGCCCAAAAGTTTAGAGGCCGATTCCTCTCTTTGACACATTTCCACTTCCTAAATTCTACTTTCCACATCTTCTCCAAATATGATCAGATTTCCGTGTGTTTCACATTGTTGGAAACTTTGGACACTTTCACAAGCTCTGTCCCGAGTTGTGTCTTCCGTTCTCGTCATGGGTCACATTTTTGTCATGTTTTTGTTGCCCTATTGTTGATTTTTTGATGGATGGATAGATGGATGGATGGATGGATGGATGGATGGATGGATGGGTGGTGGGTGGATGGATGGATGGATGGATGGATGGATGGATGGATGGATGGATGGATGGATGGATGGATGGATGGATAAACTGGAGAAAATGTGCTTGGTTCAGGTGTGGTTTAAGAGAAGAGAAGAGAAGAGGAGCTTCTGAAGATGGACAATCTCAACTATGAGCAACAAAAGCACGTCATGGCTCTTTTGTGTTGATATTGCTTCAGCTAAAGTCAGACTTTTACCGACAAAGCGTCAGATTTTGGCCTTCACTTTTCATTTATATCATTGAATTGATGTTTTCATTCCCATCACTGTCTTTGCTGAAGTGTCCGTATTTCCGTAGCCTGTAAAATGAATCCATTTGCATAAAGCCCACGCACGTATAAAAGAGCTAATTTACCAACATCAGGGCCACATGTGTCCGCGGGCCCCGGGCCGAGGCGCAGGTGCGGTCGGTGTACTGACTCGTGCATTAGGTTAGCTCCAGAGTAATGAGGCATCAAAGAGCCCTCCACAAACAACAAACTTTCATTCAAATGGCAGATGAAAGAGCGTTCCCTTACTCTTGATATGGAATGAGAGCTTTGATATGTGGGAAAAAAAAAAAAAAACGTCTTATCGAAGCGGCATCAAACAGAGCTAACAGGCTAATTACGCGCACATCAGGGCTGAAAGCGCTTATCGGCGAATGCAAAAACAGTATTGGATTAAAGCGAGATAATACGAGACGGCGCTGAGAGGAGACTGAGCTGTGGCTTTATTACATTTTTGCCGTGATTACAGATAAAATGCTTAGTTTGAAGAGCGTGCCAAAGTAATGAATCAGTGTAAAGCATTTTCTGATGGCGTGATGGCTTTGGAAAGAAATCTACAAACTTGGAAGATTTGAACTTGAGACTTGAAGCGAGACACTGCAGGGAAAACAAATGTCGATGTAAATGTCGAGATATGAAACTGAAACTTTCGCTGAACATTACAGTTGTGCCGATAAGTTTACACACTCTGGTGGAAGGGCGCTACACCTACTGTGAAATATGGAGGTGTTTCGCTGATGTGGCTCCAGCAGAATGAAGTGAAGGTCCTGTTAGGGCCATCTCAGTCTCCTGACCTCAGTATCACTGAACCACTGTGGGGAGAGCTCAAACATGCACTTTATGCAAGACAGTCCACGAATTTACAGGAACTGGAGGCTTTTGGTCAAGAAGAATGGGCCGCTCTACCATCAGATTATACACAGAACCTTCTCCACAACGACCACCAAAGACTCAGAGCTGTCATTGATGTTAGAGGGGACAATACGGTGGGATTTTCCCCCAAAGATTGCGTGTTCTGCAAAGATAGTTCCTCTCTGTTTTGTGCATGGATGCAACTGGAAAAAGCACGACGGGAGAAGGGAATCTTATTTGTACGCTTTTCATATGACACAAGTCACAAGTGAGGCCGCTCACATCTGTGCCAACGGTCCCTCCGACCACCACCAACCACTCACAAGGCATTGGGTGAAGTGTCTTGCCCAAAGACACAATGACAGTCTGCACCTGGAAGTGCCAGGATTCGAACCCCAACCTTCCAATCATGAGACGACCCGCTTGACCATCTGCACCACCGTCGCCCTGTCGGAGGTGAACTTAAAATGATCCAAATATTGTGCTAAAGCTGGTGAAATGATCGTGCTCCTTGGTCCATAACAGTCGTTATATATGTTTTTGACCTTTTTATTTATCAAAATTTGCAAAATTAAAAAATCCACTTACATTTTTCTCTGGTATTTCTGTTAGAACTTGTTTTACATCCTTTAAAACCAACTAAAACTGGTTTATTATGAAAGTCCAGGTTGTTCTGAAAAAACACTTGAAGGGAACTGTGAAAGGGCATGTGACAAACTATTCCAGGTGAAAAACCCCTAAAATGCCTTCTCCAGTTTGGCTTTACCCAAATCTAAAGGTTTGCAGCCTCTAGGCCAGTATAACGCCTCATTTGAAAGCTAAGACCTACAAAACTTCAGCCTTTTTTTCACGTTCTTTTTCCATCTCATTTTTGCCACTTTTTTGTTGCACTTTAAATGCTTTTTGGTGAGTTTTTTTGTCACGTTTTTGTTGCTATTTTGACGCCTTTTATCGAGAAGCTTTTTCATCTGGGTCATGCCAAACTAGAGCGGAGGTTAAGGCGAAAGGTTTGAACCGGATCTCAGTCGTGAAAAGAGACAGATCTTTTTCTTCAGTCAATTTTACCCAGAACTCCCCTGAACCCAAGAATCAGCGCAACAATGGAGCCGCCACACAAGTCAAAGCTAAATGCACTAAAAATAATTTGTCTGACATTTTAAGCCTCTTTTTGTTAGTTGTGGCGCAAGATTTGATTCACAAAGATGTTTTTCACAGCGTAATATCAGCCCCATTGTAATTTTAGATGATTTAAATAAGAAAGTGTCTTTTATTGATCACGTCTTAGATATTGTGAGTTATCTGGCGGCTGTTATTACAATTTTACATTCAAAAGAGCCAGTCTTTTGAACGGCTCTTTGAAATAAATAGATCCCAAAGACTCGGCTCCCGGTAAATAGCCGTAAATGTAAGATATTAAGAGCAAAAACTCTCCACATCGACCACTGAGTGATGAATCAATACTTTCACCTGACGACACTGAAACAGCGCGACGGAAAAAACCTTGGACAATATTGTGAGAAATCCATCTCTCCTTCGTGAGCGCCGACAGAGACGATGTTAAATTTCAGGGCAGTTTGGATAAAACAGGTCAAAACCTCTTCGTTTTGACATTTAAAAGGCAAATTCTCCCTCAGAATGGCTGTATGCTTTATGCCAATTTATGTAACGCCCACGCTGAACAAACACAGAGCAGACGGTGCCATTTTGAACCAGACAACTTTTCGCAGACATTGTTAAGTGTTTCGCTTCAAAAGTCTTTACTTTAAAAGTTCAAAACCGCTCGGCTTGGTTGCAGACAATTGTTGTTATTTTTCCGTTGCTTGAAGACAGTGAGAGCTTTGATGGACCTGTAGACAATCGGCTCTCGTTTTGTTGAAATTCTAGCCATTGTCTGTAATTGGCAGAAGTCGAGTCGCAATTTTCCGGACTTTAAGGAACAGGCCAGTGTTTTTCCATACTGAGATCTGTTCTTACCTGAGCTTAGACGAGTTGATGCGTACCTGTCTGGTCTTCGTGTGTGCACTGTTCAACATATACATGCTCCCAATAGGCAACATCATCTCCAAATACGGACTCTCATTTCACCGTTATGCAGACGTCACCCAGCTTTATATCAGGACTGACCCGACCTGCCCCTCAGCCACACCGCCTGCCCTCTCACTGTGCCTGGAGGAGATAACGGATGACTTTCTCCAACTCAACAACTCAAAAACAGAAGTTCTCCTTATTGGCACCCCTCACCAAATTCAATCTACCTCTATCTCCAGCATTTCATTTCAGTTTCTCCGTGTCAAGATGGATCATTACTGACCATTTGTCCCGCACATTCAGCACCTCAATAAAGTTTTTCATCTCAGAAACATTGCTAAACTCCGCCCTCCCCTTTCTCTTGCTGATGCCGAAGTGCCAGAGTCCTGATGAGGGTGCGGAAATACGACAGCATCACACCTGTGCTCCGTACCCTGCACTAGCCTCCGATCCAACAACGTATCCACTACAAAATCTGCCTCCTCACTCACTAATGCATTCATGGATCTGCACCTCAGGACCTCAAAGACCTCTTGACCGTCCACACACCATCACGATCCCTCCGAAGCTCCAACAGCTATCGCCTCCACTGCCCTAGGACTACGCTGAAAACCATGGGAGGCGGGTCAGTCATCGGCTCCCAGGCTCTGGAACTCCCTGCCTGACCACCTCAGGGCTCCGCTGTGTAAAACTCATTTATTTAAGCAACGTTTTTAGCTTTTTTTCTATTCTCTTTGATTGTTCTTTGATCGTTCTTTAGTCTATGTTTATTTTACAGCCCACACTCTTGCACACACTCTGTAGCACTTTGAGATTTGTGCACAAATGTAAAGTGCATTATAAATTAAATCCATTATTATTATTATTATTATTTGGCCTCTCCCAATGTATTCCTATAGCTCCTCCAAATGGGGGTGAAGTTAGAAGCTACCAAGCTCTTCCACGGGCAGACAGGTACACATCAACTCGTCTAAGCTCTGGTAAGAACAGATCTCAGTATGGAAAAACGGTGGCCTGTACCTTTAAGACTTACTTGACCAATGCTCCAAAAAGACTTGACTGGATTTAGACTTGTCCTGCTGTTTGTGACTTGAGGCCAGTGATTCTCTATGACTTGCTGTAAAACAATATTTATTGTTGTTTATTAACTGTTGAAAAATCAGGCAGGATTCATTGCATCTATGTTTACATTTGGTAATTAGTCAGTTCGCTTTTTTGATTTCCCGACACAGTGTGCGTCTCATCACTACAGGAGGAAATGTGTGTTTCTTGGGATGCATTAAAAGTTTTCTACAGTGAGTGAAGAGATGAAGATTCATAGATGTAGGACGGGAAAGCGTTTGAAACAATGGGCGCAGACAGGCAGAAGTGATCAGTAGTCTGTAGTTTGATGTGTAAGTGTTATACATCGGCCGTGTCTTTGAAATAAACATGCCATAGGCGACGAGAAGCTCAATAATAACAACTCACAATATGCACAATGCAAACCCCTTCTCTCCGATCTGAGCACAAACAACACACTTTCTTGGGACTTGGACCCACCTCTGGTAAATCAGAGCTAAAGGACGTCGCCTTTTTGTTTATGTTGACTCAGCCCTTCAAGTAATACAGTAGAAATAGGAAGGCCTTTCCACAGCAATAGGACAGAAATAGCACGAGTTATAACACTGCATCTGCTGTGGTGTTTAAATTGGCTTCAAATGTGGCCAAATACTCAACATTGACCAAACATAGGGCTGTGCAATGAATCGAAATTCGATTACAATTTCTATTATTAAACTAAACGATTATTAAATTAGCATAATCTGAATTTTTCTGAATGATTTTTTATTTTTTCAATTTTTCTTTCTTTTTTTTCAATTTTTTCAATTTTTTCAATTTTTTCTTTTTTATTATTATTATTATTATTTATTTTTTCTATTTTTTTGCAAAGCAGACTTGCATTATTTCATGCCGCTGGGATTATTTTCCCTTGGCGTTTCATGTGCCATGGCTCCAAAACAAACTGCGCTGTGTGATGACGTCATCAGGCGGCGCTGCTCTGTTTGCTTGCGCAGGTGTTCGGGCTGGCCAGCAGGGGGCGGGTGTGAAACAGTGACCTCTCCTTAATCGAGGCATTCTTGAAATCCTACTTTTCTGACTATTCAAAAAATAGAAAATATTCAGCATAGTTTTTTTGATTAATAAATAAATAAAATAAAGACTTTATAGTAATATATAATAGACTTTTAAAGGCGTGAATAATCGTGTTTTCAATAATGGAGCAGCTCTAACCAGGCACGTAAATTATTTCTGACTTGAGGAATTGCACTGGTTAGGAGAAATACACTTTATTCACCGTTATGAAATCTGTCCTCGAACGTTAGCTAGCTCGTCTCCCAGCTCGACACGCAGTTTCTCCATTTTCTACATGCTTTCCCCCACTAATTTCCCAAACTGTACATCTTTCTAGGCCAGCGTGTTTGAGTCCAGAGTGTTTTGTAGACAAGCTGCCGTCTGCTAATCCGCGAGGGCCCTTTAAAAGCACGCTCTGCCCCCCCTGGAGGCCGAGCGAGGCATATGTTTCTGACACATGACGGGCCTCCGCGGGCATCCAGCCGCTTTTGAAGTCCCGCTCGCTCCCTCTTATTAGCCTAGCGCGCTACAACAGAGAGCTAATTGAATAGAGATCCACCCCGCAGAGGGCATCACTGTACTCTGGCGCTAATCTTTTGAAGCGCGGTAATAATGTATACTTTCGCCAGGGATAAAGACGCGAGCGCGAGGCTGCAGGCGGACGGCGAGGCAGGTATAGCGGCTCCCTGTGCACCGCGGCTAAGCGCTAATCTGGGTCAAAGAGCTAAGTGCTGAGAGAGGCAGCCAGCGGAGGACACATTTTTCAACTTGCTCTTTTTCTTTCTTCAGCTGCTCCTATTTCCGTTACAGTCTGCCACGGTGAAACGCACCTAGGACATTATAGAGTTTTATGTCGTAGTTTCAGATGGAGGACGGGGCGGTTATGTAACTCCAAGGGCTTTGAGGTTCATGAGAAAAATCTCCAAACGAGAATCCACTTTAAACATGAGTTTGTTTGAGATCGCGTCCAGCTTAAACTTCTATCGACCGACAACATTTACTCCTGTGTGAAGGAGAAGCTCCACTTTTTAACTCTAGTAAAAAAAAAAAAGATTTCACTTGCACTGACAGGGAAGATTTTGAAGTTTGTGCCAGTTTTTGTTGCAAAGGTGAATCTTGAGACGTCAGATAATGTTGTGATTTCACATGAACCAGTTACAAGGTCATTTGAGAGAGTTTTTTTTTTACCTGTCTGGTCTTTGTGTACGGAAACTCATTGCTGCCAGTGTGAGTGAAACATTTTTGACTGCGCTTTCTCGTTCGAACGTAATACCATCTCGTTCTAACGTAATACCATCTCGTTCTAACGTAATACCATCTCGTTCTAACGTAATACCATCTCGTTCTAACGTAATACCATCTCGTTCTAACGTAATACCATCTCGTTCTAACGTAATACCATCTCGTTCTAACGAGTTGCCAATGTCGTTCTAACGAGTTGCCAATGTCGTTCGAACGAGTTGCCAAAAGCCCAACGCGCACCAGAGCGCAACGGCACATCATCTGACGCGCGTCCATTTCGGCACAGGCGGCGCGTCAGGGCACTTCAGTTCAGAGGCTTTTCCTCAGACGCGGTGCCGCGGGGTAAACACCTAGGCCTACGTTTTTGACCTGCTGCAGAGGCACAGACGGGTCTCGGCTGTGACAAACAGGGAGACCGCCGTACACTTTGTTTAAGGGGATGATAGAAGCAGCGGAGACAGAACCATCATCAGGGCTCAGTTGGAGCATGTAAAACTCGCCAGCCCCCTATTAACCTGCAAAAGAGAGCCACGTTTTCTCTCTCTCTCTCTCTCTCGCAACACGGACATACGTGTCTTATTTTATTAATGATAAATGTATGAATTACGCGTTTAAAGCACCACATGGTTTGAGGAAAAGCCTCTGAACTGAAGTGCCCTGACGCGCCGCCTGTGCCGAAATGGACGCGCGGCAGATGATGTGCCGCTGCGCTCTGGTGCGCGTTGGGCTTTTGGCAACTCGTTCGAACGACATTGGCAACTCGTTAGAACGACATTGGCAACTCGTTAGAACGACATTGGCAACTCGTTAGAACGAGATGGTATTACGTTAGAACGACATTGGCAACTCGTTAGAACGAGATGGTATTACGTTAGAACGACATTGGCAACTCGTTAGAACGAGTTGATATTACGTTCGAACGAGAAAGCGCAGTCAAAAATGTTTCACTCACATTGGCAGCAATGAGTTTCCGTATTTGTGCCCGTAAAAGAGCTTGGTTAGAGCTGCTCGATTATTGAAAAAAATTATGATCACGATTATTTTGGTCATAATTGAAATCCCAATTATTCACACGATTATTTGTTGCCTTTAAAAAAAGTCTATCTTTATTTTATTTATTTATTTATTAATCCAAAAACTTGCTGAATATTGTCAGTTTTCGGAACAGGCAGAAAAGTACAAATGATTTCAAGAATGTTTCGATTAAGGAGAGGTCTCTCTTTCACACCTGCCCCCTGCTGGCCAGCTCGAACACCTGCGCAAGTAAACAGAGCAGCGCCGCCTGATGACATCATCACACAGCGCAGTTTGTTTTTGAGCCGTGGCACATGAAACGCGAAGGGAAAATAATCCCATCGATATGAAATAATGCAAGTCTGCTTTGCAAAAAAAAAGAAAAATTGAAAAACAAAAGAAAAACAAAAGAAAAACAAAAATTAAAAAGAAAAAAACGTTTTTTTCTCAATTGTGCTAATTTAATAATCGTTTAGTGTAATAATCGAAATCGTAATCGAATTTCCATTAATTGCACAGCCCTAAGCGTGGTACCTTCCAACTTCACCCCCGTTTGGAGCTATAGGAATATGCTGGGAGAGGCCAAATGCTAACAACAACTTTGGTCTTTGTGCGTGACTGAGCGTGCACACAAAGACCAGACAGGTACGCATCAACTCGTCTAAGCTCAGGTAAGAACATGTAAAAACTGTAGCCTGTTCCTTTAAGTCCTGGAGCCTCATTTTTAAAGCTCCCGTAAAAAAAATGAGGCCAAAACCTTCCGTACGAACTGTTCTGCACCAAAGGTGATATTTATAGAAATCAAAGTGAACGTGAAACATCACGCACCAACACTAGGTCTGTACCTGTCGTACGCAGTTCACACTTTTCAGAAACTCTGCACTGATGCGAGGAGAGACGAGGAAGAGCAGCGAGGGGGGTTTTAGTTTGGGGAAATGCACATTTTAAAACAGCTCATTTCTTCATTATTTAACTCCACAATTATTGATGAATTCAAATCACAGGCTTTGTGTCAAGTGTTTCAATGTGTTGTTTCTATACTTTGACAGAGGTATTGCTGAGGTCTGTGATGCTCAAAGACATGCACGCTCTTGTACGCTCATGCACGCTCTTGTACGCTCATGCACGGACACTGGAGCGCACTGATGCTCTGAGCGAGCAGCCGAACAGCTCTGTGCTTTTAATCAAAGTCTGACCAATGCCTGCAGAGGCCGCACTGAGGGTTGATCCAAGGCACAAGTCCATTCAGAGACACTGTGTAATGACCTCTCTCACACACACCACCCGGGCACTGACCTCTCCTCATGCCACCCAAAGTGAACCGCTGCCTCATCCCACACAAAGCGACCTCAAGCAACAATATCTGCCCCAACTACTTACAGAAATAATAATATAAATATCTGAGTGATAAAAGCCCACCGAGCTTATTCTGTAGTTTCAGGACGTTTGAGCTCCACACGATACGTGTCTGAAAGGCCTTTCTTTACGTTCTAAACGTGTAAACCATAGACAGTGTTATGGAAATTATGGAAATCCAACTGTATATTATTATATGTTTATTGTAATGACATTACTTATGTTTTATGAGCGACTGACAAGTACGCACTGTACCCTGTTTACAGCTAAGGGACACCTGCTCGGACACCTGCTTGGCCGGGGCAGTACATCTTATCTCGAATTGGAGACAAGGTGTCTGTGTCCTTGCTGTGGCGACGTTTATCTTATACATCTTCATCAGCGTTTTTGAATGTCTTAGGTCAATCTGAACCATTACACCACTGGGGGCATTCCACAATCGTATGATCATTGTTTGTCTTTGTGTATGAATACTGTGAGCTCTGAACTGTGCTTCAGAGCATCTTGTATCTCGGTACTTGATGTGTCTCCATGTGCACATGTCCAATAAATCGGCACGCTTGACTCACGACAACTTCTCTCCGGATTTTATTTAATATGGTCTCAATATTTACCATAACAACAGTTAAATAGAGATGGACAGACCCCATAGTCCTCTCTGCTCCCGGCCCGTCCCTCTCTGCTCCCGGCATCTCGGCAAAACCCTCTCATTACCGCCTCATGCTTAGGTAAATCTCATTCAGAATTTCCTATGCATTTGGCCTTATATAGTGAAATGGAGGTGTGAGGAGCGGGTGTGGACATTTCTGCTCCAGGTGGAATCAGTGAAGGGGAGATTGTGTGTATTTATAAATTCCATTTTCTTTCTCCGTACATGAAGCTTGTGCGTGTGACTACGTACAAGCAAAACCCAGTTTTATAATGAGACCCCTAGTTCTTGGCCTGTAGTTTACCTCTGGGGCCGTCCTGGTTTAGTCAATCGATCAAAAATGTATAGCACTATTCATACAAAAGAGTCTCTCAAAGTGCATTATGAATTATTATGATGTGATTATTAAAATTCAGGTCTGACTCCAAGATCTGATCTAGTCCTGTAAAGTTTCGGTCCTCCAACAAGAAGAACTCATTAATATGCATTTTCAAAGTCTAAAGGTTTCGAATGACTCCCATTTACACCGTCACATGCATCATTTTACATTTCAAAACACACTTTCCACATGTCTTTTGAGCACCTTTCCCCCTGAGTCTTTCATGGGTTTTCTAAAAGTGAAAACCAGACGGAGGAAGCTGAACATCAGAGTAAAAGGCCTTCATCATTCGAACTGCTCTTTCTTCCTTTTCCCCCTAAAAAAACTGAAAAAGGATAAATGAACGAGTGGAAGGAGCACGTCCCGTTTCTTAAAAGCCCCTGTGTGGGTCGAGTGGGAGATGGGGCGATGGAGAAATGGGCACTGGAGCGAGAGTTGGTGGGAGATAACAGCGGAAAGCACTAACGCGGCTGTGAACCTTTTACACTCCTGCTGCGGAGGAAGAGGAGGAGGAAGAGGAGGAGAACAAGGAGGAGAAAGAGGAGGACAGGCACAATGCATGACCTGCATGAAGGCCACTCATGTTAATATGACCTGGACTCAGAATACAGAGCAGCGGGACAATTGTGGGTGAGATAGAACGTGTTTTAAATGGAAGTTCCTGTCACAACAGCGCCCTTAATAGATAACCTTGTCACACGTATAATGCTACTTTATATAATTTTGTGTGTGTAGCATTTGTCTGTGTGAAAAGACCATACACAGGATATGATATAGACTAAAGGACAGTGTGCACATGGACCGGTGTGGGGGGTCTGGGGGTCCTCCCCTATAAGAAAATGGAATTGCCAACGTCTAAAGTGGATTTTAACGAGGGATGACAAGGTTTCAAAGGCTTTTAGTCACGACTAAGGAATAAGATCGTGGATACAAGCGGCCGAAATGAGTTTCCTTCGCAGGGTGGCTGGGCGCACCCTTCGAGATCAGGTGAGGAGCTCAGTTATCCGGGAGGAGCTCGGAGTAGAGTCACTGCTCCTTCACGGAGCCAGCTGAGGTGGCTAGGGCATCGGTTTCGGATACCTCCTGGCCGCCTCCATGTCCTATTTCGAGGAGGCCTCATGGAAGGCCCAGGGCACGCTGGTGGGACAATGTCTTGGAGCTGGCCTGGTGTCTCCTCGGGGTCCTCCAAGAACAGCTGGAGGAGGTGTGTGCGGATTGCGAAGTCTGGGCATCTCTGCTGAGACTGCTGCCCCCGCGACCCGGCCCCCGGATAAAGCGGAAGAAACTGGATGGATGGATGGATGGATGGATGGATGGATGGATGGACAGGGATTTCCTTTGATTTTCATCAGTTTGGTGCTTAAAAGCGGCCAAATGTTTTATTAGTTGTGGATATGGTGTAAAGAGGGCGGAGCCTCCGGTGTCCCACACACACGGACCTCGGCTCATTCCCTCAGCGCTCTCTCTCCCATTCTGTGCCTTTTCCACCCCCCAAAACATAAAATACTTCTGTAAATAGGTTTCAGTTTGACGCTTTAGTTTTCTATCTTTTCTATTCTTCTCTGGATAAAGAATCTGGCACAAGAACGACACGTTTAACCTGTTTATTTGACTTTAAACCGCGAAAGGTGTGAGGCCCGCCTCTGCTGCACTGCCCCTGACGATCTGATGGGGGCGCTGTGTTTGCACTTCAAGTCTGTTTTATTTATCTGCACCGTGTAGGAGAGGCAATTTAAACATGACGGGGTGAGTAGAAGTGAAAACTTTATTGATTAGAACGACTTTTATGATTGAAATACCACAGACGAGAGTCGATATAGAGCAAATGTTGGCATTAGCATGTATTGACCATGTGGAGCTTCAGGATGGTCAATAACTCACCACTGGGGCGGGCAGGGTACGAGGCCATGTCCACTCTGCTGTCTCCTATCATGAGAATATAATTTATGTTGACAATTCGTAACATTTACACGATTACCAGAGACTGAAGTTGCATTTTTCTGCTGACTTTATATTAGAGTCTATTCAATATGTGCCTCACCAGCAACAAACCTCACTGCTTTTACCTGTATGTAAAAAAAAATGAATAAATACAATTATGTTATGTAAGATAATGGGCAATAGACTGGAATTAGAATAGAATTAGCCATATCAAACTGGTGTGAATGTTGTCAGAGACATTATATAACAAGGATCTGGAGCAGTTTGCCTCTGCAGTCCCTTCGATATTTGAAGCTCCAAGGTCTGAGCGCGACAGACAGCGATGTCACTGGGACTTTATCTTTTCTCAGTTAAATCCCGTATGGACGCAGAGAGCATGTTGATGAACGGCGGTGCAGACGCCGCTGTTCATAAAAACTCTCGCCGCGATGATCAAAGCGCGAGGAAAAGTTCACAATGACACCTTTTGTGGCGTAATCTGTCAAAAGCTGATACAGTCTGTCAGCTTAAGATCGTTAATAAAACTCTGGATAGAACATGGCCATAGTAACATGTTAATGACAATCCTGGCGGCCATCTTGTGACTGGCCCTTTTAACCCAGTGCAATGTAATGAAAACACCACTTATCTCCATGATTCCGTTTTGATTCAATTTTACTTATTTCATGACTCTTTGATCATCGTGACTGACCTTGTGTCGTATCTGGGAAGAACGTTTTTTGCAGTTTTTCAAATGTTATTTCAGTTTTATAGAAGGAATAGACTTTTCCTCTGTCTAATCATTCAGTTCCATTTAAATGAAATATAACATTTGTTTCCTACTTTAAAACAGTATTTCTGTACTTTTCAACTCGAGATGATAAATATTTATTGAATATGGGGGCAATTAATTTTCATAAGGGGCCACATAATAAGCCTGAACTGAGTCGGAGCGCACCAACAATAACTTACACTTATTCTGCAACTTTATCCTGTTGTACATTACACTAAATTGTGTATTTTGAATATCTGATACTGGTATTTAGTAAGACTATTATTTTCTGAAGATGTTTAGCCAAATCAAGTCATATGATAGCTTCTATCATATGGAAGCTATATGATTGAATAGCTTCTTCAACTTCTTATACTCGTTAACTTCTAACATCTCAGTTTCTGGGAAGTGAAGCGATAGCAGGGATCCATCCATCCATCCATCCATCCATCCATCCATCCATCCATCCATCCATCCATCCAAACATCCATCCATCCATCCATCCATCCATCCATCCATCCATCCATCCATCCATCCATCCATCCATCCATCCAAACATCCATCCATCCATCCATCCATCCATCCATCCATCCATCCATCCATCCATCCATCCAACCATCCATCCATCCATCCATCCATCCATCCATCCATCCATCCATCCATCCATCCATCCATCCATCCATCCATCCATCCAAACATCCATCCATCCATCCATCCATCCATCCATCCATCCATCCATCCAACCATCCATCCATCCATCCATCCATCCATCCATCCATCCATCCATCTCCTGCAGGTGGTGGGTCCACGGTGGGTCATAAGGGACTTCTGGACCGCTCTTTGTCTGACCCGTCACCTCGGACCCGTTTGCCATGGGAGACCCTATACCAGGGACACGAAGCCCCCGACAACAGAGTTCCAGGATCATTCGGAAGCTCAAACCCCTCCAACACGTGAAGGTGGCGGTTCCAGGAGGGGGATAGCAGGGGTCTCCAAGTAAATTTCCCTGGGGGCCGAAACATACATGGGGAGTGTATTGCCGGGGTCCATTAACAAAAGCTCTGAAATAGTAATATGCTTTGATTGGGAAAATACTTTTGTCAATAAATGAAAAATAATGAGCCTGACAGGACTGAAGCCAATGTGTTGTTTGTATCCTGATCTCTCATTATGTCAGTGCCCTCTGCTGGACACCTGAGGAATTCTTTCCTTCTATTTTCATTTAAGCAGCCCCCTAGTGGCTGGAGTGGGCATTCTGGTAATTTCTTGAAAAAGCGGATGTGACCCGCGGGCCGTAATTTGCTCAGGTCTGTGCTACAGGTCAATGCTAAACCACTAAACCCCGGGAATGAATGGAGAAAACTAAGCTAATACGGCTAAAAATAACATTTCCAAGAAACGACCTGATCCTGACTGAGACGCCAAGACTTAGAAGTAATAAACCGATCACAGACAATGAATGTGTCTCACGTTCTGCCGTTGAATCAATGAAAATGTTGCTCCCGGTTTCATTGGTTGATATAGAGGTTAGCCTCGCTGGCCAGGCACAAGATGGCCGCCACGTTTAGAGTTGTATTCAATATCTTGGCCCCAATTCACCCCAATTTCCAATAATTATTTTGTTGAAATACTAATAGACTGACTAGAAATGTGACTAAAACTAAAAGCATTGTCATCCAAAAGACTAAGAGGGCTGCTGAAAAAACAACCCTGATGGAAATCCCTTAAAGATGTCAGATTGTTGTTCACAAAGACCACTCACTTCCTCACTCACAGCCACTTTAAAGAGAGTCTCGTGGTGTTGGTTGGTAAAAATCTGCATCGGTGCATTTCGATTCCTCGTCCCCGGTGTCCCATGGGAGAACAAAAACCCTTGCCTTGCGGTGGATTCGGGCAGGCCATTAGTTTGCCATACAAATCACAAATCCACTGTTGCCCCTGTCTGCTCCGCCAGACAGACTGTGCTTGTTATAAAAATGAGTGTGTGGCTGCCGACTCAAAGGAAGAACCCCGCTGTTCCATTGACAACGACGATCCGCAGATATCCGCCTCTATTACCCGTCCATTACACCAACATGCGCCGGCAGATTGCAGAAATTGCAGGTAAAATGGAGGTATAATGCAGTCGTAACCTTGATCGGGAGGAGAATGTATTTTAAATTGGCTGGAGCTCCTGTAGGGGAGGTATGAATGAGCTGCATCTCCTGCTGAGGCTCGAGCCACATGAACCGAGGAGAGGAAACGGCTGCCTTTATAATATGAAATACAACAGGGACTCGGCGCCCGGTGGAACTGTTATATGTGATTTATTTTCAAATTCATGATTAGGGCATAGCTTAAATGTAGCACATAATGGAGACATTTTATAGAGTCATATCTTTTTCAAAGCCTCAAAGCTCATTCTCTCTCCCATTTAGTTCGAAAGCGGATCCAAGCGTATGGTTACTTACCGCCACGGGATTTATGCTTCCACTCGCCTCTACATCACGTCACATTTTAGCTAAAGTTTTCAAGAAAATTTAACAAAACAGAAGAAGTGCAGTGACTAGGGTATACTGTTCCAATTTTTTTCTGATACCACTACTTTAACGATACCTGCGTCACCTGTGACTTCATGTTTGAAGTGTTTGAAGAGGCTAAAGCTAAAGCCCATGTGTTTTTTTGTCACTGCTTTTCTCTTTGTCCAAGAGCTCTAGTTTCTTACTCAGTCCTGGTTTAGTCCTGGTTTTGTCCTGGCTCAGACCGCGGCTCTGCCCTCTAATGACTAAAGTGTTAGTAAGTTATGGCTTTGCTTCGCTTTAAGAACATTTCTGCATTTGTGCTGAAGCTGCTCATGAGTTCAGGCTTTTTTAGACTCACTGTGGATCATTTATTGACGTCTGGAGAGAAAAAGAACCGAAAATTAGCACTGAAAAATGTTAGGTATCGCCCGATACCTGGGCGATATTTTTCAGACATCTATACTAAAATATTAATGGCATATCCAACGTCAAGAATAGTGTGAAATTGGGGATTATTATGGGAAAAAATGAGGGGGCATTGGGAAAAAGTGTAACGAAGAATTGTGTGTAGAAAATACAAATAAAAATGGGGAGAAAATTAGGGAAATAGGAAAAATACTAACGAGCAAAAATAAGGGACTAACTTGGGAAATCAACATGTAATAAAAAGTTTAAAAAATAATAAATAAATAATGCAAAAATGGGGCAAACATTGGGCAAAACATCTTGAAAAATGTTGCCCTTTGACCAACAGTATCAAAACTTGGATCGAACGATGATTTCCTGTACCTGCTTCCGATACTTTGATCTTTTCGATACCATACTGGTTTTGTTTATCGGACCAGCCCCAATGGCTTCAAACGCAATGTTTTCTTTCACCAGAATGACTGAACATGAGGTGGTTTTATAAAAATGAAGCCATTTGTTCAGCTCCGCTCGCTGAGCTGTTTGCAGCCGCGTCCCCGTGACTCCCACACACGGAGAGAAAGATTCATGCGGAGGACGTACAGGATATAACTGCATGTATATAAATAAATACCATGAATGTAATGACTATGTTGATTGTTTGGTATCGGGTTGTGAAACAGGAAGTGTTGTGGGGAATACATAAGGCTACACTGCAGCAGGAAGCGCCCATTTGTTTACAGGGAAAACATCTGTAACAACTGCCAAGGGGTCATTTCACAAAACTGGGCAATACAACAAACTAGTGTTGTCACTGTTGATACTGATTTCAATGCCACAGTAAAAAAAAAAGTCCTCTTTTAAAAATCATCTTACTGTTGGAAACTCTAGTCTCTTTCCTTCTGCACTGTATTGTCACCATTGCAGAATACTCAACATTATATTAGTTTATTCAGATTGACCATGTTCTTCAGTAATAAAGGGTCTAATTTGTTATATGTGTGTTTGCACATAGTCAAATACTTATACCGTATTTGGCGACTTAACCTACAACATGAAGTGTTTCCAGACTGGACTTGGCCCATGAGGTTAAACACTGACTGTTGTCACATTTAGGAGCAGGACAGTGCATGAATGAAGCACAATGTTAAACGGGCCTTTAAAATTCCTCTAAATATCTTCATGAGTTAAGTTCAGATTGGTAGAATGTAACTATACAGTTGACATTGGTAACATTTCATTTTGTTGAGATTTTTTTAGGAGAAAAACGGCTTCATAGCCAATGCTAACTGATACATGTAAATCAATGGACGCGCTAAGCTAACATTAGCCACAATCACAATTCTACAGTTTTTATAAAAACGCTTTTCAACCTGGCACTGCACCAGAAATCAGATTCTACACTTTGACAATGTATGCACTTAGTTTTAGAATTTTATTCAGGGTTTAAGTGAGTACTTTTTAGCTCTAGTTTAAAGGGGCTAGATCAAGTTGGTCATTTTATACTCACCACTGCCACCTCAGGTCTTATGCGTAACTGCAGCTTCTATATTAAGCTCTTGCATGACGGCACTTCGGACCCGAATTAACACCTTTTTGAGTGACAGGATTTTAGAGGCAGTTGTGGTGAACAGGTCTGAGCTCATTCTACACATTAAGACATGGCTGGAACATGTAAGGGGAGGAAAATACTTTTAATTAATACATTTTAACATTTTTAAACTCCGTATAGTCCCTTTTAAGCACAGCAGGTTCCTTCCGGCATTCTGGGAGCGAGCAGGAGGGGAGAGGAAACACAGAAAGATCTGATACCTGCTCAAATGAATATCTAGCTTCGATACCACCTAGCATCCATTTAGTATTGAGGAATAGATTTTTTTGACAACCCTACAACAAACTTAGTTATCAAAGACAGCTTCAAAAAACGCTCGACAGTTGCGCCTTTCAGATCAAACCCAGGGAATCACTCGGACACAAACGGGAGGTCGGCAACGTGACAGAAAGAGAAGAGGATCTGCTCGTCTAATGGACAAAACAGGCACTGGAGGAGCCGTCAGAGGATCATGGAGGATATAGTGCAGACCGTGGACGTTTCCAACAGGTTTATAATCAGGAACAAGTCAACAGAGTACAAAAAGAGTTATAGCTTCTTGCCTCTCAACTTTTAAAAGCTTTTCAACGTTCTAACCAATCTCTGTGGCCACTTTTTTCCCAGAAATGTGGCATGAAACATCACAAAACGACAAAGTAGCAACCAATCAGAGAGCAGATTTACCTCTCAGCAGATCTCCATGCTTCTGTGGCCTTCAGGTGCCGCCCGTATAAATCCACAAACAGTATTTTCCAACAGAACTCCTCATTCTCCACGACAAAAGGCACGGCTGCAGACGGTGGAGAGTCCCGGTCGACACATGGAGACCTCCCTCTGTCTCTCCATCCCTCCCTCTCCCTCCATAAACCCTGTGCCATGAATATTTGATGAGGTTGGAGTGGGACGTCCGATCACTAAAAGACACTTATCTCCATTATCCCTGACTGTGCACGCGGCTCTGGGCCGGTGTCTCCTCTCTCCGTCTGCGTCTTTAAGAACGAGAACAAGAGCTTTCGTGGAACAGAAACGGGCCGGGATGGATTAAAGAGACATTTTCCTTTGTTGCTAATTATTCTGATGGGAAATTAATGTCTGTGGTGAAACTAATCTAAAACAGGAGTCTGACTTCCCAACTTCTCTCACTTCTGCAGGATTGTGTAGTTGACGGCATTTCATTTTTCAAGGGGTTATTGTGCAAAATCCTCTTTTAAAGCAGAACTACGTAACTCTTGCCCCTAGAGGCCATACGCGCCACTGCAGTCACTTGGCTGGAAATACTGTTTAAGAGGTGCAAGCCTGCAGTTAGCTTTGGCCGTTAGCCTGTTAGCTTCTTCTTCGTGATTCCATTAGTGTGTATTGGTGGCTCCGGTCCGGTGGCAGGAATGTTGCAATTGTGGTTTTCTGGCCAGAGACACCAGGGGGAGATGAAAGACCCCCCAATCATCCCATTAACACTTGCATTACCCCCAGAGGGACTACGGAGAGGATTTATTAAGGAGTTACTTAGTACTGCTATAGGAGAATACATATATGTATAATAATGTGCTCTTATGTCATAAAAACAAGTAAGTATGGGTGATATTTGGCATTAGTAAACATTTGAAAGAAACATATGAATGGTCGCTTTGTTACTTGCTTTGTAGGGATCTTACGGGAAACAAGACCGTTCTTGTAATAGTGTTTCGTTCTGTTAATATGTGAACAGTTAATAAGCTGTTCTGAAAGTAAACAAGTTCTTCATCTTCTTTTGCTATTGTTCCGTGTTGTTGTTTTGTTCCCTTTTACATTGATTGTGCTTTTGTGAAATGAAATGTTTTATTATACTGAGTTGGGGGAAGGCGCTCATAAGCTTCTTGCTTCAGCCAACTCCTTTTGAGCAAAATGTATGCTCAAAAGGATCTATCTTTAAAGCTGTAAGTACTAATACTACACAATATATAACAATATTAAAGTAACTGACCCACTGCTCTCGACCATGACCCTGAGCCATGACCCAAATAATCATTTCATTTCTTAAATATAATGTAAAATACTGTGTTTTCCCCATGCATTATTGGCAAACAAGCTGAAATAATCAAAAACAAGTAGATAAATACTGAAAAAAACGTTCTCTGGGAAAGGCAACGGCTACCGGTTTAGAAAAAGGGCCAGTGTAATGCGCTGTAGGTCAAATAAACCAAATTATTTTTGTGCCCACACATCGGGAGGGGGTTTATTCTACAGTCCAAGGACAATCAATCCACGTCAAAGACTGTCAGAAGTGGTCAGTACTGTTAGCAAAAGCTTCAATCTAATTGTAATAATCCGTTCTGGTGGAATTGTGAAATGGTCGATGCCCTTTAAGTGCGTCTCAGGACAGTTTTTCCCCCTCACAATAAAACTCTTTCATGATGGACATAAAGTGTCTAATTGTGCCCTTCTGTTCTCTCCTTGTTCTCGTCTCTGGAGTTTTAGGAGCTTGTGACGCCTTCGTTCGTTCATTAGCCTTTTTACTGCTTGACTTATTCTCTCGTAATGGGCCTGGCTGTGTATTAAAAAAGTGTCCGGTCGCTCATCGCTGCCCCCTGCAGGTCACAACCCCCTGTCTGCGCAAAATACCACGGCATTTGGGCGACAGGAGGAGCGCAGGGGCCAGAGCGGAGAGTTTAATGAAGCTCATGTTCTCCGCAGACGGGCCCAGGTGGTTTATGCCTCTCTCTGTGCAAAGAGTTCTCCTGCAATTAGAATCTGGCATTATCAGGCAGGAAACGGCCAAAAAACAAATCAGAAAATACTGCCTTTACAAAACAGGATTATGTTTCCAACAGAAATGTCCTCTGCCGTGAACAACATTCTCCATTTCCCCACAGATTTGAAGAAAGCTCTCGCTCCTGTGCACTATCTGCAGATTGTAATCGAGGGACACGAACAACATGTGACCACAAATAATCAACTATGACAGGCTCATTTCTACTGCCCAGTGGTACGGGCCACCCCTGATTTCTGCTGAGCCACCCCACTGAGGAAGCATGAAGTATAATATTTGTTAAGACTATAGCTTCCATACAGACAAACTAACCACTACTTCATGCTATAATGCACATTACTGTCACTAAGCAAAAAATACTGACTGGCATTTTGTAGGTAACAAAATCCAACCCATGTTATTGTGGTGGTAGCATTAGTTAGTGGTGGCACAGCTTGGATTTTTGTTAGCTAGTCCAGCAAAGAGATTTTACCTCACTAGTATTGAATGGCATTTGTTCCTATATGTGTTGTGTTGCTTTTGCCTGCTTGTTGTTTTACGTTTTTATTCAGTACATAACATAAAATGAATTGGATTAGACCCTGGTCCTGGTGCCACCCCTGAACAACCCAAGTGCCACCCCTGGGCCGCCCCAGAAAAAAACAGTCTGGATACGCCACTGCTACTGCCACCAATGACCCCAGACCAAAGGGTCCCAGACTGGTCTCACCAGGCTACCAATGACAAAGACCCGTAGCTTCCGTCAGTATACCCCAGGGCAGCCGTGGCTACAATAGTACCTACCTCCGAGTGTGGCATGAATGAACAATGACGACAGTGTAGCGCTTTGAGAAACGTGGTAATACAGGCTTGTAAAGCGCAATACAAGTGTTACTCTCTGGTCAGGCGCTTCCATCTGCTGCTACAATCACTCTCTACAACAACTGTGACGACAACCACAGATGCGAGTTAAGCAACTGTTAAGTGGAAGGAAATTGGACCTTATTCGTTGGACTTCAATTTCTTTCCTGCCTGGATTATCTGAGGACACTTTATGAAGGACACTGTTGCACTCACAACCCGATGAACAGATCAGTTATTTATTTTCATTTCCCTCCTTTCTGTATTCTCTGTATACTTATTGACTATAATAAAGAATATCTGTCTAACAATATACCAAACATACAAAGGCGGATCGGTGCGGCGTCAGCAGTGATGCGGTTGCTGTATCGGTCTGTCGTGGTGAAGAGGGAGCTGAGTCGGGGCAAAGCTCTCGATTTACCGATCGATCTACGTTCCCACCCTCACCTATGGTCACGAGATTTGGGTAATGACCGAAAGGACGAGATCGCGGATACAAGCGGCTGAAATGAGTTTCCTTCGCAGGGTGGCATGGGCGCACCCTTCGAGATCAGGTGAGGAGCTCAGTCACCCGAGAGGAGCTCGGAGTAGAGCCGCTGCTCCTTCACGTCAAAAGGAGCAGCTGAGGTGGCGAGGGCATCTGTTCTGGATACCTCCTGGTCATCCATGTTCCAGGCATCAAGGCCTCGTGGAAGACCCAGGGGACGCTGGTGGGACTATGTCTCCGAGCTGGCCTGGAGGATGGATGGATGGATGGATGGATGGATGGATGGGTGGATGGGTGGATGGATGGATGGATGGATGGATGGATGGATGGGTGGATGGGTGGATGGATGGATGGATGGATGGATGGATGGATGGATTGATGGATTCATGGATTCATGGATGGATGGATGGATGGATTGATGGATTGATGGATGGATGGATGGATGGATGGATGGATGGATGGATGGATGGATGGATGGATGGATGGACTATAAGAGCTTAGTCAGTGTGGTAACTCGTGTTATAGAGAGACACACAAGCCCAAATCACTAGTCTCTCCAATCCCTCTGTCGACTATTTGAAATTTTGGACATTTCATCTGCTTTTTTCAGCATTGGTTTGTTTGGCCTAATCAGCAATTTTTGTGAAACCCTGCGAGGCAAAAACTTGAGATTTGCATATTTATTACATCTCTGAGGTCTCACTCGCGCTCCCCTAATCTCAAATAATGCTAAACAATCCTTAATTTCAGGATTTTCGTGTTTATACCCCGCTGTTTAAACTGCTCCGTCAGCGCCTTTTTTAGTCTGAAATCTCCAGTTGATCCGCGCTGCTCCGCTTTTCTCCACAGTTTGTAGCCGAAGGGAGGATTTTCTTTTCTGCAATTACCGCACAACTGTCAGAGCGGGCGCTGACAAAACGCGCCCTCTGACTTTTCCAACCCGTTCAATCTTTGCCGCAGGTGAGGAGGAGAGCGAGATCGCGGCTCGTCCCAAATAAGAAAGAAAAAAAAATAAGAAAGTTGAGTTTTTTGGGTTTTGCCGCCCGGGGCGAACTCCGAAGCTTTAGAAAAACGGCCGGACACATTACCAATACAAAACAGCGCCGGGTTAGGGATGAAAGCGTCGGGAGAGGCGTCCGCGCGTTTCCTCGCACCTTCCTCCTTGGTTTTCAAAGAGTGAAATCAGTAAAGAGGAGGAGAGCTTGTCCGTGTGCATTATTAATGAGAGCAGAGTGGAGCGGCGGACAGGGGCAGAATTCGAAAAAGACGAACCTGGAAACGCCACGCGCTGCAGACGGAGGAGAGCGAGGAGAGCGGGGAGAACGGGGGAAGTAAACGCTCCGGTCCCCGAAGTGCGGGCGGAAAAAGCAGTTTACAGATTTCAGAAGAAACCAGTGGGATAGAAAAATAGACTTTCCTCAAGCCTCGAGGCTAAAGGAGAGACAAGTCCGATTTAATGCCACGAAAGCAACACGTCTGTGATTATTTAAGGGCCTTTCTCACAGGCCTGGAGACGCCTCGGAGACGTCCCGTGTAGATAAGGGGAGTCTCCAGGTAGTCAGGTTTCAGCGGAGACAAGGGGTGGGAACCTCTGGGTACCTCACGATTCGATGCAATACACGGCATACGATATAACGATTATCTCACGATACACCGATACTGCGATAATCGATATATTGCACAAAAATAACCTAAGAAACATTAAAAAACATGCAACTTTCAGCCTTTATTTAACATACTACATGTTATTCATTAGTGCATTTTTCTATAAATGATTCCTGACTTACACTGAAAATGGGTCTGTAGATCTGTCAGTGACTTCATTTACATTTAAATAAACAAGAAACCACAGTCCTATTTCAAAAGGAATAAATCAACCCCAAATTAATCTTATATATAAATATAATAAACTATCATTGAGAGTAAATTATTGACTGAATTGTTTATCTTTATTGTCCTCTATTGACTCATAACTGCATAACTTCAAATCATGACATCGCCGCCCAAGAAGTGACTTCCTGTTTTGATCCAGCACATCAAAATAAAAGCACCATTTTATTCATTAGTTCAGCTTTCTTTCTGCCTAACTATTAACAGACAAAACACTTAAAATGTGTGTATTTAATTATATTCTTGTAATGTTGGAAGTACCTGCTGAACTAATCAATGAGACGGGATGTGTGCTTTTATTTTGGCGTGCTGGATTAAAACAGGAAGTCACTTCTTGATGACGCCGCTCATTAATATGCATGACGTCGTCAAAAGCATCGACATCGGAAATAAAAAGTATCGTATCGTCGCGCAAAACATCGCGATATACCAGAAAATCACACTTCTAGCGGAGACTGCATAGAGACTTGATAAAGTCTCAATATGGTCTACGTGGTCGCAAGCAGCTGTGGCAATGCTGCACTATTGAGACGTTTCTGTGACAAACCTGCAACGTCTCCGAGACCTGTCGGACACCAAGGAGATCTGTAAACGAAAAGAGGATGAGCTGAGGCACTTTAAAGTATGCTGAGCCCCATGAGTTTGAAGAGCACCTGACCTGAATTTTTGATTGTTATTTTCTTTTAGCAAATGTACTCTTCTATTACGCGGTGATACAGTCTGCCTCTTCTCTTCTCTACAAAGAACCAAGGAGATCTGAGTCTTTGAGAGCTGGTGTAGACCTCTCGGAGACCATGCGGAGACTCCACTGAAATCGAACCTGTTTGTTTTCAGATAAGATCAGCCTTTATTGATCTCACTATGGAGAAATTCTCTTGTTACATTCAGCTCTCAGAAACACTCACTGTGCAGAATAGAAAAGAAGAAAAGTGCAAGCAATAGTAAATAGAGGGATCTTATGTACAATGACTACCAACAAAAAATAAAATGAACATACTATAATGAAAAATGTGCTTATAGCAGTGCAGGTTTACAGTCAGAGTGCAAGTAGATACAGAGATTATTGCACCGAGAGTACCTGGAGCCCTATTGCCAGGGGACGTCTCAGAGACATCTCCGTGACCAGCGTCTCCAACTAGTCTCCGGGCCGGTGAGAAAGGCCCTTTGCATGTGCATGATCAGTCCGAGTTGCGGAGACGTTGCGGAGACTGCCACTCACTCTCTCTCTCTCCGGTGAGATAGGCACTTGAAAGATTCCGCTTTGACGTGAAGTAGTCCAGCCCTGCTTTACAAACAAAATAAATCTCCTCGACTCCAAACCCCGCACAGAAAGGCCTCACACTGTTTGGGAGCTGAACCGGGGAACCTCCTCGCTGTGAGGTCTGCAGTAATATCGGCGTTACCCTGTGAGCTCCACAGCCGCGTACAGACTTCTGGCAGAGGATAAGTTCTTTGTCGATATCAGCAGTCCTTTGAATGCACTTTTCTCTTCTTCTTTCTTTCTTTCTTTCTTCTTCTTCTTCACGGCTGGACCCTGACTTCTGACAGTTCCTTCGGTAAACAGCGTCTCCCACTGTTCGCTGCCAAACGACCGGTGGATAGATGACTCCCCCTGACTCCCCCCACGACCCCCGCCGAAGCACAAACAAAGGAAGAGATGCTCAGACGCAGGCCGGGGTGAGACAGCAACTATATATATCTGTGAAAATGCTGAAACTTTAATTGGAAAAAATGTGTTGCTTTAAATCGTTTCCTGCTGCTGCTAAAAGAGGGAGAGAGATATTAAGGCCACCAATCTTCCTCTTTTAATCCGACAGGTGGGATTTTAGGAATTTAGAGGTATCATTTTGAAACTTTTGCTGCAGAAAATATGAGGGGAAAATGTATCATCACTCATATTGTAATTAGTGCTGTCAATCCATTCATCATTTAATCGCGATTAATCACACTCATGTCATTCATTTTTCTCTAATAATTATATTCATTATTAATACTCAAATTTTAAATATTTCCTCACATTTCACCAACCAAATATTCAACAGTTTGATAATTCTATGGGAAAAGCCTGACAGCTCATAAAGGGGATTTCTACACGCGCTCGATAAGTCACATTTAAGAGACATTTTGAACAGAATCTACAAACTATGCGCTGAAATAGCATAAATATAATATATAAAAGTACCTCATGTGATGCAGGGGCCTCTAAAATCCTGCACTGTCACTCAGAAAGGTGTTAATTCGGGTCTGAAGTGTCGTCATGCACGGGCTTAATATAGAAGGTGCAGTTACGCGTATGACCTGAGGTGGCAGAAGTGAGTATGAAATGACTAACTTGCATCTAGTCTCTTTAAGTGGGATGTTCTGACAGGAGATTTAAAAAAAATACACTACAAAACGTTGCTGGCTTTAAGCATTAGATTAGATTAAATTAGATTAAATGACTTAAATTGAGGAAATGTATCTTGTTCTGGACGTTTTTACTACTTTTTTCCGAATCTGACCATTTCAGACTGTTCTAAGGTAAAGCTCACTTGAAGTAAGAAGGTAGAACAGCCAATGGGATAAAACCAATGCTCTTACCCCATTTGCAGATTACTTGAAATAAAGACCAAATGTATTGAAATGTCTTACCAGACTTAGTGACCAGAACAAGTGAATAGTCAATAATCAATCATCTCGATCTAGGTCAAAAGCCCAACTCCATCTTAACAGTGGACTGATGGTATTACACTCATACATTAACAGGTATTTGATCTTTTGCATATTACTATTTGTCAAAATCATCTTGGGGGCCAGTATATTTTTCCTAGGACAGTTGGTAGATCAACCAGTCACAAGTCATGAGAGTGAAACGTCATACATAACCCTGACCCTGCCCTAGCCACTAACCTTAAAGGAATAGGCCACCGTTTTTACATACTGAGATATGTTCTTACCTAACCTTAGACAAGTTAATATATACCCGTCTGGTCTTTGTCCGTGCGCTCTGTCACGCAAACGGAGCACATACGCAGCCTCTCCCACATGTCATATAGCTCCAAAAAAAGCTCACGATAGAAGCTACCAAGCTCTTCCACGTGTTCCCTATTTAAATAAAGTTACGTGAAGTGTTTTCAAGCGAAGTATATTTACACAGAAATGTAACATGTCGATTTTATAAGCAGATAAAAAGGGGTACTATATTGTGAGGCGTAATGATACAGGAGCAAAACGTCCGCGCAGTAACTCCTAAAGGTTATTGACGGAAGTGAGCGGGGGAAGTCTTTAGGAGTTACTGCGCGGACGTTGTGCTCCTCGTATCATTACGCCTCACAATATAGTACCCCTTTTATATACTTCGCATGAAAACACTTCACGTAACTTTATTTAAATAGGGAACACGTGGAAGAGCTTGGTAGCTTCTATCGTGAGCTTTTTTGGAGCGATATGACATGTGGGAGAGGCTGCGTATGTGCTCCGTTTGCGTGACAGAGCGCACGGACAAAGACCAGACGGGGATATATTAACTCGGCTAAGGTTAGGTAAGAACATATCTCAGTATGTAAAAACGGTGGCCTATTCCTTTAAGGATAGTGGGCTGGTGCCTAATCTTAAATTAGTCTCTGATTGGATCATGAATGTCCACCGTCTACCAACTATCCTAGAAAAAATATTTTTGCACCCAGGGCCAACTTAAACTATAAGCCCCTGGGCTAACCATGAAATATAGCAACTTATACTCAACTTATGTAGCACTTTTCCACCTACATTAAGCTCACAAAGCGCCATTCACTCTCTCATTCAAACACCGATGTATGAAAACATTCAGGAGGCGGGATTCAAACCCCTGACACCAATGCTATCACTTCATTCGCTGTATGTTCTTAAGTTTGTGTCTTAAAGTGTTATCGAGTGAATGTGACCGAGCAGCTTCCCTTCAGATCAATAAAGTCCGTCTTCATACAAGTCTTCTTCTGCTGCTCTTTCCAGGCGACTCCTCTTCGCCTGTAAGAATCAGATCTATGGGACATGTACTTTCTGCCTCGCCTGCGAAAACACCGTAACTGCATTTCCACGTCGGCTTCACATGACGACCGACAACACTCGCAGGAGCGTACAGGAGCGCGCCGGGCCGGTCCATTAGCCCAGGAGCGGGGGGGCCGTTAATATTTAACGAGGAGCCACGGACTCGCATGCATGTTTAATGCCGTCAGATCTTCACGCTGTGTACAGGAGAGGATCGGGGAGGAGGCGGGGCTTGGGCCTGATTGGCCGCCCGGTTTCGATTATCTGACGTGAATAATTCAAGATACGGAGCTGAAGTCAATCACCAGTGCTCGGGCATTTCCTGAAGAAGCAGTGGTTTACACGAGGAGACAGGAGTGAGGAGAGGACAAGCAGGAGTCCCAGAGGAAAAAAAAAACACTTTGGTGACCAGTTTGTGAAAATAAAATATGCAAACAGGTTCTTGGTTGTGTTTATGCGATGTCAAAACATTGCTCAGGGCCCATTGATACTGAATAGGCAGGTAAGAATTAGATTTTAATGGTCATACTGCAGATGCTTTGGTCTGGCTTAAGCGGGAGGGAACTGCCCTGGAGGAAGCAAAATGAGCGGGTTGGATAGTAGAGGACAGCATAAGGCTATAGAAAAACAAACATGTACAATAGAATGAATGAGAGCGTCTGTGATTAGAGTCTGCCCCATCCAAAAAGTAGAGTACATCCAGAAAAAAAACAGTTTCTCTTCAATAAACGATTTAGTTCTTTGCATTATCTTGGCTGCCAGCTGAATTCTCGTGGTATTAGTCTGCTCACAAACACACGAGAATCCATGTTGAACCGCTCGTGCCTTCACCGTTCGGAACCAAACCAAAAGTGGTTTGGGCCCGATAGATACAAATGATGAGGTACATTATGCTGCAACACATAAATGGTTCATGGATTTGCCGTGTACTGGGTCGAATCAGCAGCAAATGTGTTCTCTCCCCGAACCTTTCATGTCAGAGCGATCCCAGACTGACATCAGCGCTAAAGGGCCTGTCTCACCAACTCGAGTCTCCAGCTAGTCTCAAGGCCCGTGATATAAGTCATTTGTATGGGCACAATCAATCTGAGCTGTGGAGTCTGCCAGTCACAGCAAAAACTAAAAAGTTGGCACAAAAAAGGTGTTTTATAGCGTCTTTAGCTTTGAATCCAGCACATTCTCTTCCGCAACGTCAAAAGATACAGTGTCGTATTCTCCCATCATCAGTACAAGAAATTGTATTGATGATGGGAGAGCGTGACCACCGTGCACAGCTTTCTCCAGCACATGCCAAAGATTCTCAATGAGGTTAAGATCTGGACTCCCTGGGTAAAGATCTGGGCTTTCTGAGCTCTTTCACAATATGAGATAAATCCTGGCATAGTCCTGTTGGAAAATGCCCGCGGGCTTGGGTCGGGTCGGGCTTGATTTTTTTGGGGCCCGATCTCAGCTCTGCCACGTGTTGTGTTTTAAGAGGACGCGGTGGAGTTTCTGCTCCTGTGCCTTTCTCTCATTCTGCTCTGAGCTGACTATTTAACTCCGCCCCTTTCCCTTGAGTCTCCATGGAGACGGTTGTCAATCACAGCAGAGGCATGGAGACGATAAAAAACTAAAACACTTTTGAAAACTCCACGGCTTATTAACCTCTTAACTCCCGCCTGAACTGAGAGGATCTTTTTCCTCATGCTATCAGATTTTTTTCCATATTTTTTTTGTTGGGTATTCAACTCATTTTTGTAACTTTTTTGGCATTTTTTGGCATTTTTTCTCACATTTTTGTCTTTTATTTTTTTTTTTTGTCTTTTTTTTGTCACATTTTTTGTAATTTTTTTGGTCACATTTTAATCAAATTTTGGTCATTTTTGTGTCACATTTTTGTCATTTTTTGTCATTTTTTTGGCAATTTTTTATCACATTTATGTCACATTTTTGTATTTTTTTTGTCATATTTTGTGACATTTTTGTAATTTTTCCGTCCATTTTTTGTCAATTTCTTGTGACATTTTTGTGACATTTTTGCCACTTTTTCATCCATTTTTTGTCACTTTTTTTGTCAATGTTTTCTCACTTTTTTGTCACATTTCCATCATTGTTTTCGTCTCAGTTTTGTTGCTTTTTCACATCTTTTTTCCAGAAGCTTTTGGACTGGGGTAAAGCCAAACTGGAGAAAATGTGCTCGGTTCAGGTGGGAGTTAAGGGGTTAAGAGGTTTTACTTTTGAGAGCAGATGAGGAATATCTACAACAGTAATAACTATGTTTAAATAAAGGGTTTTGTTTTCTTAATGGGCCTAATTGTAGCTACATCATGAAATATTAATGAGCAGGACTTCCTTCATATGAAAGATCAGGAGACTTTTTAACGTTTATTTCAAATAAACTTCAAATTGACAAACCTCTCCCGACAGCACGTTTTTCAAGCTCTCATTTGTGAAATCGTTCCTCCAGCTGTGGCCATCCAGCTTTTACATATGAGCCGCTCTGGAGTATAAGACGCACCCCTTGCCAAACTATGAAAGAAGTGTGACTTATAGTCCGGAAAATACAGTAACAACTTAGATCGAGTTTCCCCCGGGATGATGCAGTATTTCAGCACAATGACAGAATGACTTTGAGTTTTCTTTTCGTACTTTCCCTAAATGTTTGCAGATCGTGTTCAGCGTGTTCAGAATAACAGAAAATGCGATTCATCACGTGTTGAACTCTCCGTCTTCAGATTCCTGTCCTCCCCGTGTTCGGTTGAGCCGGTCTCTGCGGGACGCGCGGGTCTGTGAAAACCACCGTGCTAATCTGCATCTTTACGGGGAGTGTGCGAGCGCAGATGGAAGCGTCTCGGGAGAGGGAAACACTGCTTTGGACACAGTCGTCTGGAGCGGCGGCGGCGACGGCGGCAGACAGGCGTGGAGCGCTCATTCTCTCAATCCATCAGACACACGGCGAAGGCAGTTCTGGAGCGCAGCGGGACGAGGCGGCGAGCGGGAGATGGGAAACAGAGGGGGACTGTTTTCAGATGAAGTGGGAAGAGAAACATGTTTTGGTGGAAAATGATTGATGGGAATATGAATAAGGGCAGAGTGAGGGATGAACCGAGACGAGATCAGGCCTAAACCACGAACGAACCGAAGCACGGCGGGCAAAACGAGCTAATGATGAGCTCAATTTACAAATAGGAATCTGTGAATTCAATGTGTGTTGTAATAATAATAATAATGCATTGGTTTTATATAGCGCTTTTCTGGACACTCAAAGACGCTTTACATTGCACTATTCGTTCACTCCATACTCGGTGGTGGTAAGCTACTATTGTAGCCACAGCTGCCCTGGGGTAGACTGACAGAAGCGAGGCAACCAGTCTGCGCCATCGGCCCCTCCGACCACCACCAACCACTCACTCACTCACTACATTCGCTAGGCTTCCTGGTCTCACCAAACGGTCTCCCATCCAAGTCCTGACCAGGCCCTTCCCTGCTTAGCTTCCAAGGTCTGACAGGATCAGGCAGAGCAAAGTCTGATGCTGATCTGATTTGAGGTGTCATTGAAGTGGCCTGGAAGCATCGTAATCTGATATACATTCTCTGATATTGATATAATCTGATTTGTTTCTGAAGAACAGCCATTTTATACTCACTACTGCCACCTCAGGTCATACGTGTAACTGCACCTTCTATATTAAGCTCTTCCTGACGGCACTTCGGACCCGAAGTAACAACTTTTTGAGTGCAGAATTTTAGAGGCAGTTGTGGTGAACAGGTCTGAGCTCATTCTACACCTGAGGACATTGGTGGGACGTGTAGGGGGAGGAAAATAATTAGCGTTAACATTTTTAAAGTCTGTTAATGTTAGGTATAGGGTTGGCTATGATTAAGAGTATTATTAATAGCCTATTAGAATGTTAAAATACTAAATAAAAGTAAAATAAGGAGTGTGTGAAAACTTTACAAGGACAATATTAATTTTTATTAGTACCTTATTAATATTTAAAGCAGTACTAAGTAACTCTTGCCCCTAGAGGCCATAAGCGCAACTGCAGGTGTCGTAGCAAGTTGCGATTTTTAACGTATTAATTGTCTTGGACAGAAAATACTACGCTGACAAAAAAGGCGAAGGGACAGAGGGATATTGTACATCCAATTATTAAATGGAAATAACTTTTTTTCACTGAAACTTGGCTGTAAATACTGTTTAAAGTGACGCTAGCCCACAGTTAGCTTTGCCCGTTAGCATTTTAGCTTCTTCTTCGTGATACTATTAGTGTGTATTGGTGAATCCGGTCCGGTGGCAGTCAAGCTGCAAACATGGTTTTCTGGCCAGAGACACCAGGGGGCGATGACAGACCGTCCAATCATCCCATAAACACTTGTATTACCCCCAGAGGGACTACGGAAAGGATTTATTAAGGTAAACACGTTACTTAGTACTGCTTTAACGAGCACACCTTAATATAAAGTGTGACCTATACATAAATAAGTGGTTAAGGCGCTGCACATATGCAGAACATTTCTACATCTAAAGGCTGATTTGTACTTCAGCGCTGAACAAACCTGACAGCCAATCAGAGCGTTTGCAGCAGCTGCTGCGGCGCAGACGTTCGCCTGCTCCAGAAGGTGACCTCACGTCAAGTGCACGGGCTGAGATTAGTTGATCCATAAGCAACAAGAAGAAACCGGCGACAAACTCCTACAGCCTCCCTCTACCAAGTTATGTTCCATTAAAATATTGTTCCTATGCTTTAGTGCTTTTGTGTTTTCACCTTGTGTGTTGTTAAATAAAATCTAAATCTAAAATATATCACAATGCAGATGAGAAACGTGGGTGTAGAAGGATTTGTCTGGGTCACTCGACAATAAACCCGGCTTTACAGTTGTGAGTCCGAGTCCCAGCTCTGATTATTTACTGAATGGTCTCTTTCTTCTCTTCATCTGCACATTTTAATAAAAGTTAAAGCCCAGTTTGTTCTATTTGTATCATAATATGCGGAGATCACAACAATTACGAAAGAAAGTAATAGTCTAGGGGTTTGAACCTCGGACCGTTGAGTTTTTAATCCTGTGCTGTGTCCACCGGACGACCAAGCACAAGAAGCTGAAGCCACATGGAGCACTTTGACTCCAAGTCCAAATATGGAGGTGAGATACTTCATCTACACCTGCTCTGGCACAGAACACGGAGCTTTGGATTCTCACATTTCTGAAGTGAATATAAACACATCATTACTCCAGTGATTTTCTGACCGTGTGAGAGGGCAGTGAGCGAGTGGTGGACACTGATGCAAACGCCATGTTTCCCACTCAGGCTACGCAAGTCCCCTTATTATAAAGTTCTTGACATTCCACATTGAGCGATTTACATATTCATGTTCCTGGACCCCCTTGAGCAAAAACATAAGGTTCTCCGATTCCAAAGATTAACTCATTGACTGCTCCACACTGCCAGAGGTTTTTCAGAATTTTGACTGTTTTTTCAAGACCCACAGAAAATGAAGGTCTAGGTCTATGTCAACACGAAACCCACCAAAAGAAAGATTAGACTCTCTTTTTCATCTAAAAAAAAGTTTGTTTGTACCTCATTCCATTCTTTAGTAATCATCTGTAAAAAATCACCCAAAATGCAGGTTTCTGACCAAAACGCTGAACAAATGAAAGAGCAATGCTGCCACCTAGTGACTCAACAAAACAACTTGTAGTTCTTTTATTGAGTAGGTGGCAGCATGAGGCAGCACAACTAAGATTTTAACACCAGACATGCTCAAGGCTTTGCTGCAGCTGTTCCCATTGAAACACCCAATTGACATCTATAGACGTCATTGGCAGTCAATGAGTTAAGCTGTTGTTATAAGGTCTGCTTGAGCCAAACAAATATCATGCATCACATTTTCTTTTTCAAACACGTATTGTGTGGTCTTAAAAAGAGTTGTTTGATACAAAAAAAAAAATAACATGACCACTGGCATACTGTATAATGTGTTGATTTTCACATGTTTAGGAAAAAGAACCATATCCTTCCAACCAAATCTCACTGTTTTAGACTTTAGAGTGACTAAATCAATCATCCACAGTGGGGCAGGGCTGACGGAGGATGCAACCAGGACGGGGAGAGACATACTGTACTTTTGACTGTGGACATTGACATGAAGAGAGTGTGTCAGCAGAGCATTAAACATTGAGTGTAACTTTAAGTGCATGTCACCGCGGATCAGGCCCTGGACCTGCTCGTCTGTGTCACCGCTGTCAAAACACACAGGCAGATATCATCGTGTTCATGCAGCTCATATTCAATAAGCTCAGACCTCAGCATACTTCAAACCATATCTGTGTCTTCTCAAAACCATCTCAGTCCAGGAGCTGTATATCTAAATTTCCTATGTACCGAAACGAAAGTGGATTTTTCCTTTTAACGTCACTTGAATGATTCATACATTGATTCATGCTTTATGATTTTAATCACAGCAATGATTTTAATCCATTGCCATGATCAATTCCAAGTATGCACTTCAAAGTTGTGTGTTAAAAAGTCTTGAAAGGTGGCTGGGTCGGACGAGGGCAGGCGCTCTTCAAGGATCAGGCACTGATGTATGAATGATAGATAAAGCAGAGGATCCGACACACTGGCTTACTGTAAAAGACCTTTCTTTAATTCATGGACACAGCAGCGTGTTTGAATGCCTCTTCAGGGCAGTCAAAGGATTAAAAGAGGCACTAGGAGGCTTTAAAGGGAGAAGACACCGTTTTGAAATACTGAGATATGTTCTTACTTTAGCTTAGATGAGCTTATATGCAATAATATTACTACGCCGTGCAATATAATTATACTTGAATTGTGTACAGGCTCATGTAACCATATTTAAATAGGGAAAAGGTAGAAGAGCTGCTAACTTCACCTCTGTTTGGATCCATAGATCAGAAGCATCAACATATCAACCCGTCAAAGCTCAGGTAAGAACATATCTCGGTGTTTAAAAACAGTGGCTTATTCTAAAATAGTAAATAAAAGATAAAAGAGTGACCAGAGTGTCGGCACAGATGAAGATAAGATAAAATAAGATAATCCTTTATTGATCTCACAATGGAGAAATTCACTTGTTGCATCCGGCTCTCAAGATCTGTGCAAAATAGACAGGAAATGTGTAAACAGTTAAATAGTAGAAAAGGAGGTGTCTGTGTGTACAATGAGTAGGAGCAAAAATCTTAAGGGGCAGGGATATAAACAATAAGAAAAAAAAAGAAAAGAAATACAAGACTAGAATGGACTATGAAAAATAGATATCACTTAACTGATCACTTGGTTATGAAAGATTACTCGTTACTTTATTATAGCGAGATTAGTGTGGTGTTTATTATAGTGAGATTAATCTATTATAACTACGTATCTGACCACTAGAGGGCACTACATTACTGCTTTTGGTCAAGTCTGATTAAGCTCAATAATGTGAATGAAGATTACGTCCATGTCTTACCTAAGGATGGATATCGTTAAGGATTTATCGATACTACTACTCTTATCGATACTCCTTATCGATCAGGTACTTAACCGGTACTCTTATCGGTACTTTAAAAGAAAAAAAGTTAGATAGAGGCTACTGTATACGTAGGCATTAATCCTTGGCCTATATTTATTTTTTTATTACTCTACATTTTATTTCCAATTTGCGCATACACTTAATATATGGGAGTCAAAATACTCTTTTTTAAAATCATTATTATTAAATAGTAAATCAAGGTTGTTGGTTAGATTTGGCTGTAGTTTCTGAGTCCAAATGAAAACTTAGTGCAGTAAAATAATGAAGACTGTCACTCTCAGCTTGTGTCCAGTGGGTCAACACTACCTCGCACCGACGTGCACGTGGGAGCGTGCACGCGTACATGCTGCCGTGCAGACACCGTGCGCTCTGGTGCGGGGTAGCGGGGATGAACAGATCCGATGCAGCGAACGCATCAATGAGAGATATTTTTTTTCTTGATTATTTGAGCGCGCGTGATGAGCAACACAGCGGCGCCGTTAAGAGACCGTTAAGGCTGGAGCTGATCGGTCCCGGTGGACCAGCACACGTGGGCCCCGGGGCTGTTATGATACCGGGGTTCAATAGCCATCCCTAGTCTTACCTCAGATTCTCACTCTGACAATAACCGCCTCCCCCTGCATTAGCTGTTTGCTTCACACCACCTGGTGGGACCTTCTCTCTGAGCTTTGACTGAGCCGGGCTGCAAATGGATGATTAATTGGATGTAGTGTTTTTGAAGCTCAATGACACTTTGAACCTTAATAGTGCCGGTCATGAATGTGACATCACTAGTTCCTACACCTTTACAACTCAGCCATTCTGCTGGTCAAAGGCACTGCGGTGATGATGACGCCTCATTAAAGCATTAAACATTAAACATTAAGTCGAGGCAGCCTCTGGCAAAAGTGGACTTAGTGGAACTCAATTTCACAATTTAGCCATTTTTCACGATTTTAGATCAAGGTCAAGATGGAGAAATGGGTCGATTGCCAGACAGGTCCTCGAGCGACAAGCGAAGGACTTTCACGTTTATAATAAAAAGCATCAAACATTACCCCAAACTGCTGCAATTAATATTCAGACTAATTCATTTCCTTTCTCCCCTCGCACAGACGTCTCCACCTCTGGGTTCGGCTCCGTGCATGAATATGCATGGGGGCCGTGGCGAACGCGTCTGTACAGGAGGAAAATGAAGAGGAGAGAAAGGAAAAAGCATTAATCCCAGCTAAACGGCTGCTCGCTGATTTAATAAGAGAATCTGTGTCGAACAACGCAACGCTCTGTAAACATGTGCTCGGCTGTCTGCGCCCATTCCACAGCACATGGATCAGTGAGGAGCGGCAGACCGGGACCAAACCAGGACTAAACTAGGACCAAACCGGGACCAAACCGGGACTAAACCAAGACCAAACCAAGACCAAACCAAGACCAAACCAAGACCAAACCAAGACCAAACCAGGACCAAACCAAGACCAAACCAAGACCAAACTAAGACCAAACCAAGACCAAACCAAGACCAAACCAAGACCAAACTAAGACCAAACCAGGACTAAACCAAGACCAAACCAGGACCAAACCAAGACCAAACCAAGACCAAACTAAGACCAAACCAAGACCAAACCAAGACCAAACCAAGACCAAACTAAGACCAAACCAGGACTAAACCAAGACCAAACCAAGACCAAACCAAGACCAAACCAAGACCAAACCAGGACCAAACCAAGACCAAACCAAGACCAAACTAAGACCAAACCAAGACCAAACCAAGACCAAACCAAGACCAAACTAAGACCAAACCGGGACCAAACCAAGACCAAACCAGGACCAAACCAGGAGCAAACAAAGACTAAACCAAGACCAAACCAAGACCAAACTAAGACCAAACCAAGACCAAACCAAGACCAAACCAAGACCAAACCAAGACCAAACCAGGACCAAACCAAGACCAAACCAAGACCAAACCAAGACCAAACCAAGACCAAACCGGGACCAAACCAAGACCAAACCAAGACCAAACCAGGACCAAACCAAGACCAAACCAAGACCAAACCAAGACCAAACCAAGACCAAACCAAGACCAAACCAAGACCAAACTAAGACCAAACCAGGACCAAACCGAGACCAAACCAAGACCAAACCGGGACCAAACCAGGACCAAACCGGGACCAAACCAGGACCAAACAAGGACCAAACTGGGACTAAACCGGGACTGAAGCAACTGTAAATACAAATGCAAACTATGGAGTTACAGACACCTCTATAGATCTATATGGAGATGATTATATTGCACTCTTTTTAGATGTTTTCTGGCGGACTATAAGCATTTACCAGGTTCAAATCAAGTCCTTATGAACCTATATAAATATACTGATTATCCGACAGCAGAGGTGAAACATCGGCGTGCAAAGCTAGTTGTTAGCCTTCCCTGTTATATGTTATTTCGTAAGCGGAAAGTCCGGAAGTTCTATGCAACTCCCTGAGGCATTCAAGTGACTAAGTAAAATATAGTTCAATGGGTAAAATGCGAACATTTGTTGATAATGCTGATTATTATTTAAGGAGGTAGGTAGGGAAATCAAAGCCCTATAACTGATATGCAAGAGTAAGGTTGAGGAAAAAAGAAATATAACATGAACACACAGCATCGTCAATGACTAAAAAAACAAGTTATTACAAATAAATGATGTAATATTTACAATAAGGAGTGTATATTCGCTGGGGGGGAAGGAGCCTGAGCTTGTGCGGGAGGTTGAGAGATACCGACTAGATATAGTCGGGCTCACCTCCACGCACAGCTTGGGTTCCGGATCCCAACTCCTGGAGAGAGGCTGGACTCTCCATTTTTCTGGAGTTGCCCGCGGGGAGAGGCGGCGGGCTGGGGTGGGTTTGCTCATATCCCCCCAGCTCAGCCGCCACGTGTTGGAGTTCACCCCGGTGGACGAGAGGGTCGCGTCCCTACGCCTTCGGGTCGGGGACAGGTCTCTCACCGTTGTTTCGGCCTACGGGCCCAACATCGGTGCAGAGTACCCGGCCTTCTTGGAGTCCCTGGGAGGGGTACTAGATAGTGCTCCGACTGGGGACTCCATTGTTCTGCTGGGGGACTTCAACGCCCACGTGGGTAACGACAGTGAGACCTGGGAGGGGGTGATTGGGAAGAACGGCCTCCCCGATCTGAACCCGAGTGGTGTTCTGTTATTGGACTTCTGTGCTAGTCACAGTTTGTCCATAACGAACACCATGTTCGAGCACAAGGGTGTCCATAAGTGCACGTGGCACCAGGACACCCTAGGCAGGAGGTCGATGATCGACTTTGTAGTTGTGTCATCTGATCTCCGGCCGCGTGTCTCGGACACTCGGGTGAAGAGAGGGGCTGAGCTGTCAACTGATCACCACCTGGTGGTGAGCTGGATCCGCTGGCAGGGGAGGAAGCCGGTCAGACCTGGTAGGCCCAAGCGTGTTGTGAGGGTCTGCTGGGAACGTCTGGCGGATCCCTCTGTCAGTGGGGTCTTCAACTCCCACCTCCGGAAGAGCTTCACCCAGATTCCGGGGGAGGCGGGGGACATGGAGTCAGAGTGGACTCTGTTCTCCTCCTCCATTGTCGATGCGGCTGCTCGTAGTTGTGGCCGTAAGGTCTCTGGTGCCTGTCGCGGCGGCAATCCCCGAACCCGGTGGTGGCGCCCGGAAGTAAGGGATGCCGTCAAGCTGAAGAAGGAGTCCTACCTGGCCTTATTGGCTTGTGGGACTCCTGAGGCAGCTGAGAGGTACCGGCAGGCCAAGCGTGCTGCGGCTCGGGCGGTCGCGGAGGCTAAAACTCGGGTCTGGGAGGAGTTCGGGGAGGCCATGGAGGAAGACTATCGGTCGGCCTCGAAGAGATTCTGGCAAACCATCCGGCGCCTCAGGAGGGGGAAGCAGTGCTTCACCAGCACTGTTTACAGTGCGGGTGGGGGGCTGCTGACCTCGACTGGGGATGTCGTCGGGCGGTGGAAGGAGTACTTCGAGGACCTCCTCAATCCCGTCGTCACGTCTTCCAATGAGGAAGCAGAGGCTGAGGACTCGGAGGTGGGCTCGCCCATCACCGGGGCTGAAGTCACCAAGGTGGTGAGAAAGCTCCTTGGTGGCAAGGCTCCGGGGGTGGATGAGATTCGCCCTGAGTACCTTAAGTCTCTGGATGTTGTAGGACTGTCTTGGCTGACACGTCTCTGCAACATCGCGTGGCGGTCGGGGACAGTGCCCCTGGATTGGCAGACCGGGGTGGTGGTCCCTCTCTTTAAGAAGGGGGATCGGAGGGTGTGTTCCAATTACAGAGGAATCACCCTCCTTAGCCTCCCCGGTAAGGTCTACTCCGGGGTGCTGGAGAGGAGGATCCGGCCGATAGTTGAACCTCGGATCCAGGAGGAACAATGCGGTTTTCGTCCTGGTCGTGGCACACTGGACCAACTCTATACCCTTCATCGGGTACTCGAGGGTTCGTGGGAGTTCGCCCAACCAGTCCACATGTGTTTTGTGGATCTGGAGAAAGCGTTCGACCGCGTCCCTCGTGGTGCCCTGTGGGGGGTGCTCCGGGAGTATGGGGTCCGGGGCCCTCTGCTAAGGGCTGTCCGTTCCCTGTATGACCGCAGCAGGAGCTTGGTTCGCATTGCCGGCAGTAAGTCAGACCTGTTCCCGGTGCGTGTTGGTCTCCGCCAGGGCTGCCCTTTGTCACCGGTTCTGTTCATTACTTTTATGGACAGAATTTCTAGGCGCAGCCAGGGGCCGGAGGGTGTCCGGTTTGGGAGCCTCAGAGTCTCATCTCTGCTGTTTGCGGACGATGTTGTTCTGATGGCTTCAACGAACCAGGACCTTCGGCACGCACTGGGGCGGTTTGCAGCCGAGTGTGTAGCGGCCGGGATGAGGATCAGCACCTCCAAATCCGAGGCCATGGTTCTCCACCGGAAAAAGGTGGCTTCCCCTCTTCAGGTCGGTGGGGAGTCCTTGCCTCAAGTGGAGGAGTTCAAGTATCTCGGGGTCTTGTTCACGAGTGGGGGACGGATGGAGCGTGAGATCGATAGACGGATCGGTGCGGCGTCAGCAGTGATGCGGTCGCTGTATCGGTCTGTCGTGGTGAAGAGGGAGCTGAGTCGGAGGGCAAAGCTCTCGATTTACCGATCGATCTACGTTCCCACCCTCACCTATGGTCATGAGATTTGGGTCATGACCGAAAGGACAAGATCGCGAATACAAGCGGCCGAAATGAGTTTCCTTCGCAGGGTGGCTGGGCGCACCCTCCGAGATCGGGTGAGGAGCTCAGTTACCCGGGAGGAACTCGGAGTAGAGTCGCTGCTCCTTCACGTCGAAAGGAGCCAGCTGAGGTGGCTCGGGCATCTGTTTCGGATGCCTCCTGGTCGCCTCCCGCGGGAGGTGTTCCAGGCATGTCCTAGTGGGACAAGGCCTCGTGGAAGGCCCAGGACACGGTGGTGGGACTATGTCTCCGAGCTGGCCTGGTGTCGCCTCGGGGTCCCCCCAGAACAGCTGGAGGAGGTGTGTGTGGATCGGGAAGTTTGGGCATCTCTGCTGAGACTGCTGCCCCCGCGACCCGGCCCCGGATAAAGCGGAAGAAAATGGATGGATGGATGGAGTGTATATTCACTGATTCATCGTTTCTCCTGTGGGAAATTGTAAGTTCAAAATGCATTTTTCTTCACAGAGTCACTTGAATGCGTCAGGGCGTTCGCTGCCGATGCTAATGCTAGCAATTAAAATAAAGTATTCTCGTCGACATTTTGTTTTTGCCCAATTTTGGCATATAAATACATAAATATTAATTGAAATCACCGTAATCAACGTTATAATTAAAGATAATGTTTCAAACAATAAGTATCGAGACCGGATGCCCATATTTAGAACTTCCGGCCAGATCGAGCCCCCGGGACGACCAGGACAGTAACAGCGGCGTTCGATCCAAACGTCTGAGGAATGTTAGCAAGTCGGCTACTCCGGTAAAACATGTTTTTCCTACGGACGTTAGCTTTAGCCACATAGCTAATTATGAACGATCCAGATGTTTTCAGCTGTTGTCAAACCATCGACCACATTTAGATTAAGTCAAAGCCTGGTTATGAATCACTAATGAAGGTACAGACCTTTGGAGTTTTTACTTTAGATACAAATTAGCGTATGAAAGTGTCCTCTGAGCTAAAGGCAACTCACATTCTGTCAAGTTTCTGCTACACATCCAATGGCCATGATCTTATAAGATGTTAATGATAAAGAAACCACAGAAATGACACAGTATCGGTTCAAACTTCGGAAACACTTTTTTCCTTTATTGTTTTTTATTTGATTTTAAAACTATTTACATTGTAGATTCTCACTGAGGGGGTTCATTTATAAATGAACACATGTGGAATTATGTTTTCAACAAAACAAAATTCTAATAAAATCTTCCAAATATCCACCTTTTGCTTTTATTTATCTTTTGCACTTTTGACATCTTCTCAGTGAGCTTCATGTCGTCATCAGAAATGGTTTTCACTTCACAGACCTTTTCAGGGGAAAAAAAACTGAGAAAATGCCAAGATTGAAGGATTATTTTACTGTCTTTTTTGTTTCCTCCATAATCCCATGAGTTCATTCATAGTTTACTGTCCTCAGTGAGAATCACAAAATGCAAATAGTTTTGAAGATGAAGAAAAGCCAATGCATAAAAAAGCGTTTCCAAACGTTTGACTCCTGTACTGTACTGTATAAATACCATACAACAGACCACACCACACTTTAGTATTGGGCCTGGCTTCCTTATTCATTTGTATAGAAGGAGAATAAGCTCAGTTCAAACAGGTCTGGTCCAAAACCTAGATCTGGAGACTGAAGATGAGTCAAGATAAAGTATTCTCCGAGCTGGAATCAGTAAATTAAATCCACTTGCTGAGCGTCCGCACAGTCGGCGTACGGTGATGGTGTGTCGATGATTCCCGGCGTGTTGTCATTGTCCGTCCTCTCGCTCTCCAGGCCCCCCTGTGTGTGTGAGCGTCATCCTCACGGTTATTCTGAGCCTCACGCTGAGAGGTCCGACACGTCTTCACACATCCTGCGGGCGGCGGCTGTTCATTTTGCGTCAGCGGCCAGGTGTTACAGAGACGGTTCATCCTACAGCGAAATAAAACATTCTTTCCTCTCACACCAAATCTGGAATACACCAAGACTCTGCAGGTGAATGAGCCAAAACAATTATAATTTAGAGAATGGATCGAGCCAGGTGGAAATTTATGTTTTTTTTTAGTTTGCTAGTGACACAGATTCTTTTCCAGAGGGGGTTTTGAGCATGTTTTGTTTTTTCGAATAAACTAGTTATTAGACTCTCAGACAGTGTTTTCCCTTGTTTTTGGGGGATTCAGAATTAAATAAATGAAGGGAGAAATGAGATACAAACAAATCCTCTGCAAACACTTTCAAAATATTCTCAAGTACAGCGGGTTCAGAGATACTGGGCTTTCCAAATGTGGAGGACAGTGTTGTGTTTCATTTTTTATGGAATATGATCAGAATACAGATGAGAAGATACTAAAGCAAACGGGATTACTCAAAACAACATGAATTTTGAGATTTTAACATCTTAGATTTAATGTCAGAGTAAAAACAGGCTAAACTCACCCTGTACGGCAGGGGCGGACTGGGACTCAAAGACAGCCCTGGACTCTGACCAGCCTGGCCCAAATTAGCATAATTGTGCACTTCCACAAATACATATTTTAACCTCTTACCACCCGCCTTAACATTAACGAGTGCATTTTCCCCCGTTCGGCTTTTTATTATTATTTTTTTGATTGGTATCATCAGCAAAAAGAACTGGAAAGGTGGTTGTAGAAACAGAAGCAAAATCATTAATATAAATAATAAATAATAATGGTCCCAAAATTGAACCTTGTGGTACACCATAATTCCTTTTAGATTCATGTTTTTTTATACAGGGCTTTACCCAAATCTAAAAGCTTCTCGACTGGAGAGCAACAATGTAACGGCTCATTTGAAAGCTAAGACCTGCAAAAGTGGATGGAAACTTTTCGTCACGTCGCCACATTTTTGTCATATTTTTGTTGTGTTTTTAACTATTTTTTGTATCATTTTTGTTGTGTTTTTCTCACGTTTTTGTAGTTTTTTTTGTCCGTGTTTTTCTCATGTTTTTGTTGACTTTTCATCCTCTTTTTCTCGCTATTTTGATGCTTTTCTATTTAGCTTTTAGATTTGGGTAAAGCTCGGTTGACGCGGGACTGGTGGCCCTAGAGCCAGTGGCCCTTCTGTGCTCTTCCAGAATGGACATACGGCCAGTCCGCCCCTGCTGTACGGTGCTTATATTATATTGTTTTGTCCGTTAGTGAGCCGCAGATACACAAATATTCACAAATATTGACAAGTTTGGTATCCACGTGTAGCACGAAAGGCTATAAGGCTGTGAACGAGGTGACGCTGTAATCCAAATATGGTCATTTCCTTTGTGGGAGACGCAGCCGCAAAAAAAGGAAAAGAAAAAGACAGCATTTTCGTTCCACTCCTGCAACAACTTCTCCACTTTAGGAGCTCAGACTTACAGTCTTGGACTTGACAATGTTTTGAAGGTGTTTTCAGAGGGATTTTTAAATATTTAATTCCTCGTCTGAATTATTGAAGTTAAAGGAACAGGCCACCGTTTTTCCATACTGAGAGATGTTCTTACCTGAGCTTAGATGAGTTGATGTGTACCTGTCTGGTCTTTGTGCCCGTAGAAGAGCGTGGTCGCTTCTAACTTAACCCCCTTTTGGAGCTATAGGAATGTACTGGGAGAGGCCAAATGTGAACAACATCTTTGGTCGTTTTGCATGACTGAGAGCACGCACAAAAACCAGACAGGTACGGATCAACTCGTCTAAGCTCAGGTAAGAACATATCTCAGTATGGAAAAACAGTGGCCTGTTCCTTTAAGGTGTACTTGTCCCCATTGGGGACTATTGAGGATTCACCTATTGTACATATTTTTTAGTGGTAGATGAAACCTACGCAGACACGGGGAGTTGGGGAGACACGGGTCAGACAATTTTTCATTTTATTTTTTTTATTCAGATGATAAAGAATCTTGATTTGAATATAAAGCGCTTTTATCCAAAGCACTTTACATGAAGGAACCATCACCTTTGCTCTGTCCAATCTCCGTACTTGGGAAACACCAGGAAGCCTGGGTGAATGTAGTGGTTGGTGGTGGTCGGAGGGGTCGATGGCACAGACTGGTTGCCTCGCTTCCGCCAGTCTACCCCAGGGCAGCTGTGGCTACAACAGTAGCTTATCATTCCCTCCACACTGAGTGTGGAGGGAATGAATAATGACGACAGTGTAGTGTTTTGAGAAACTTCTACAGGCTTGTAAAGCGCATACAAGTGTAGGCCATTTTTACTATACATTACATTACATTACACTCTCATTCATACACCAATGTACAGACATTGGGGTGAGGTGGGTGAAGTGTCTTGCCCGAGGACACAATGACAGTGTCCATTACTTGGATTATGTCGCTAAATTTCAGGCAATTTTGGCCATTTTTATGCATAACACACCTTATATGAAAACAGCATAAAACATAATATGATATCTCTACATTCACTCCCCTTTAAATCCGTTTTTGACGAGGGGACGGCGTTGTAACGTGGACCGAAGCACAAACCCTCTCCTTTGCATGACACGTCCCCTTTAATCCGGCATAACCGCGCGGCGCTGTCCGCCGAGGCGGCCGCAGACTTTAATCCTTTACAGTGGATTTCTTACAGTTTGTCGTGCGGTTTATTCTCTGGTGAATGGAGCAAAAGCTTAGGCGGTATTTTTAGTTCCTCTTTGATGCCTTATTAGACCGAGTCCCTTTGATTCCGCTTAAATCCCTTCAACAAAAAAAAAAAAACATGCTCGGGATGGGCCGGCGCTGCCTCGCTGTCGCTGTACAGTAACGCGGACGCTAATCTGAAAACGCGAGTCAGTCAGGATGAAGAGAGGCCTGTCAGTGCAAACGATAAAGTCCATTGTGGGTCCAAATCAAATTACTGTACGGTGCTCCTTTTCCCACTGAAATGACTACCTTTAAGGCGGTAATTTAAATCGCTCGTGCATTACGGGCTATTACCGGCTGTGAGCGGCTGTCAGTCCTGCTAATTGGTTAAATGAGGCGTCAGTCAGAAGATAAGAGCTCTTTAAGTGCCATCTCCGGCTCTGCAGGAGCAAAAGGCCCCACGCCCCTCTTTATCTCCCATTATACTCCTGTAAATGTTTAAAAAAAAAACATTTGGAGGCGGCACCTTCCTGCGTCCAGAACGGACTTAAACTGGTGCTGAATTCTCGGGGGTTTCGCGGCGAGAGACTGATTGCTTCATTAAATATTAAACGCGTTGTAATGGATCGGACTCGGAGTCAAATTAAATCAGTATTGACGACTTTACAATCAAGAAAAACTAATCAGGGGACGCGAGAGGCGGAGACTCTGTGGGGGTTTGTGATCAGTGCAGGAGAAAGGAGGAATATGTTGTTATTAAATGTGATTTAGAGAGACTGCTGTACAAAGGGTTGGCTTTACCGATCAGGAAAAGTAGATACGAGCAAACACAAACCAAGGTACATACACAGATGAGACTTCCTCATTACGTTAAAGGGGGGGTATTATGCAAATTCGACTTTTTCAAGCTTTACATCATGTTATTCTGTCATTCCCTCATTAAAAACATGCCTGAAGTGTTGCCTTGGCACATTCACGTATTTTTGAGTAATCTGTAAAAACTCGGATGGCGGCCATTTTAGGGATAGGTTTGCCTGAGTCCTCCTAGGAATGCCCCCACCTCCTAGAGACGGCTCCGAGCTTTCGTCACCAGCCGAGTAACCAACCACTGCTCCTCAGCAGAACCCCCTCCCCACTGATGCCACAGACAGCGTGTGGAGGGGGCGTGTCGGAAAGGCTCAGAGGTTCTTAAAGAGACAGAGGCCTATTTCAAGACATTCGCTACAGACATTTTGAGAGAGCAATTTTATACTAGGCAGTTATTCTAATTTACTGCATTTACAGACCAACAGAAGGTTTTGTCATCATTGCAGTGTGATATAGACTGGTGCTATGGGACTGAAAAAAGCAGAATACCCCCCTCTTTAAGATTAAGTTCTTTCAGGGCCTGATCTTGTTTTTCTATACGCAGACTAAAGCGTAACTTTTTATGCTGAGATCTTGCAGAGCCAGACCGAGCGCATTAAAGGAACAGGCCACCGTTTTTCCATACTGAGATATGTTCCTACATGAGCTTAGACGAGTTGATGCGTACCTGTCTGGTCTTTGTGAGTGCGCTCAGTCATGATGATGAGCCAAAGATGTTGTTAGCATTTGGCCTCTCCCAGCATATTCCCATAGCTCCTACGGGGGTGACGTTAGAAGCAACCACGCTCTTCCACGGGCACAAAGACCAGACAGGTACAGATCAACTCGTCTAAGCTCAGGTAAGAACATGTCTCAGTATGGAAAAACGGTGGCCTGTTCCTTTAAGTGGGCAGGACAGACTCCCATGGCCAATGGCGATGCTTTTTAGAACAACGTCTTTCCTCCAACCAGACTCCGAGGGCCAGGGATAGGGGTCACTTTGAGTCTTCATACGTTTGTAGATTCGGTATCGTGCAGACATTTGACACGTTTTGGAGCAGTGGTTGGATGAAAGGCGCGGTCGAGCTGCCAGGCCACTGCTGTCTCTGGTGCCACTGGACACGCAGTTTGAAAAAAACACAACTACAGATGGACTTATGGATTCGAAGGACGTCAGCGTTGTCTCTGGATTCGCTGGGAAACACGTGGGAAACACAGGACTCTTGTTCTTCAGGACTTCACCTAAATGGAATCATGTGATCTGACATCTGGCACAGGGTGAGCTCCCTGGTGTCAAAAGGAAGAACACGAGGCTAAACGAGGAGAGCATAGAAGAGCAGCGCCCTCATAAACCCCGCCCCTCAGGCACATAGCGCCACAGCTGCAGCACATGCAAGATAATGCGTGTCCGACGTCGCGTTTGCATCAGCGCTGTTCTTGCGCCCGGCGGAAAATCTGGCCCGCAGTGTCCGTGAACGCTCCCGTGTCTTTCCCATGTTTACTCATTCAGTTTGGTATCCACGTGTAGCATGAAGCGAGGATGCTGCTCAAATGTGGTCACATGGGAGACAGTAGCGCCCAAAAGAAGTCAGACATAAACACATTTTGCAGCATATTGCAAAACATTAGGTCAGGTTTTCAACACCACATTGCAGCAAAACGGACTCCAAACTGTCCCGGCTTGTACTTTGTGTTTGTTAATATCGAGTTCCAAGCCTGATTTATTGAATTTCGAAACCTAACATTGAATTTTCTAAAACTAAACAAGATCCAAAATCCCCACCGAAACAAATCTTTGTAATTTATCAACACATATTCTTTATTTGGCTTAATCCATTTTTTTAGATTTGTATGCATAAATGCCTTATTTCTACACAGAAGGCCAAGGTGAGGGACACAGCCACAGAAAGCTGATTATGAAACACAAATTTCAAGTGAAGAACAAACATATTCGTCAGTTCTCCCACCACCTGTTCCATCGAGTGACCTTTTATTTTTCTTCCACTTTTCACCGACTGAATAGTTTGTTTTTCTCTCCCGCAAGACGAAAGTAAAATTGCTCATCCATTTTTAATTATTTCCTCCGTATTCCTTCGACCTTGTGTGCGTTGTTCCACATTACTCGCTGAACAAAAGCCTTAATCACCTGATGTCGTCTCTCCCCGTTCTCTGTCCTGATGCTGCTGTGGTGGTTTTGGTAAATGCCGGCGTTTAGCCTCACGGAGCGGGTGGCGCTGGGGTTTTATGAAGCGTGCGGGTCGAATGCGGCGCGGCGGGACTCGTGACCCGGTCCGGTGTTTTCGTCTCGGTGAGGAGGAGTCTGTCAGAGCCGCTCAGTTGACCGCGAGCGCCGTGTGGCGTTAGAGTAAACTACTTAGACCAGAGTCACTGTGTCAGAGAGAATCAGCTGCTCCTCATTTCAGGCCATGGGTTTAAACATTCACAGCATTTAAAGGAGGCACACCATGAATAATCCACTTTTTGGAGCTCTTGCCTTGGCAGAAACACCTCGGCAAAGTCCTTTTATAGTGCTGGGCTACAGGAAACTATATGGTCACTACTTACTCCATATTTGGGTTGTCATGTGACCTGTGGCGAGGAGAAACTACTGAAGTGACCTGTACTGGAGTGAAACACAGCTTTATGACAAGCAGCAGTTGTGGTTTGGCTCTCGAGTGGTTCAGATCCTACCTTGAGGACCGAACTTACTCTGTCTCGATGGGAAACTATGTCTCAGACCGGATGGCATTGACTTGTGTCTGCTACCAGAAAATGAACTGGTGGTGACATTTCGTCGCTAGGCTAAGAGAAAGGTAGGCTGGTAAAACATTTCTACTGTCACTAAACCACAAGCAAAGAATCAGGAAACTATTTTCATTCACATCTTACTGCTTAGACGCAACAGCGCAGAGGGTTTTCCAGAATCGCGTAGCAGCGGCTCCTCCTCAACACATGCGAGAGACCCGTTCCAAACGTTTCAAGCCACCACATAGAAGCAGTAGCGCGTTTCATCCGATTAGCTCAAGCTAAAGGTCAGCAGCTAATGTTAGCAGCTTTTCACCAGAATGTGTTAATGGGTTAGCAATTCTCACAACGACTAGAATTACTTGAGGAGTTCAGCGTTTACTTGCCTAGAAACCAGGGTCAGGAACACAGACATCTTTATATTTCCTGGGCTCCATAGGGCGTTTTAACGCTGTGTGAATTGGGCTATAGACAATGGATATTGCAAATATAGAAGGGAACAAATCTAAGAACATGAGATCAGAACAGTCAGAGTGCATCGTATTTAAAGGGCTACAGCCTCTAAGTTTGTGTTGTCTTTTATATTCTGTGCTTCCTAAATAAAGACACTCTGCACAGTCCAATCTTTGGCCTGCAGCGAGTTAAGCCCTCCTCCCTTGTTCCCAGCGGAGAGATACTCTACAACTCTATTTCAGGAGCCTGCACTTTTAAAACAAAAGGAATCCTGTTAAAAGCACCGCACACTGTCCAATCTCCCCTCGCACTCTGCTATTCCGGGGAGCAGAGAAGTACAGTCGCATCCAAAATAACCCCGCTAAACTCGCCCCGACGTCTCTAAGTGTTTTTGAGCTAAGGAGCAATTTTCAGATGAAAGATGAGAGTGCTTTTAACAGATGAAGCTGCTGCTGTCCAAAAGTATTATTGAACGGGTGCAGTAAACGCGTGGCATTTAACTGGTCTCATCAGGGCGGGTTTTCGAGGAGGGAGATTCTTAAAAGAGACACTTTAATAGAGCGGGGCAGATTCAACAAGGAAAATATCAGAAAACGCCAATTCAAAGACAAGAGGCCACATCAAATAAACCCTCTTTTATACTCCAGACGAGATGAGAAAATGGGGAGTCTCAATGGCTCCAAAGGCAGAAAACAAAAAAAGCTCTGTTGGATAATGTTTTGGTTTGTGAAAGTGAACATTGCCTAAAGGACTCTTATAAGGAACCACATCTACAGAGTGAAGGAAGTTAGGATTTAGTACCAGAGCGGGGCTGGTCCCTGAGTCCTGGATGGCTTAGCTCACTTGGTAAAGCCTGGCCCTTTGGTGACTAGAGCTTGACAAGATGTTTGTGACTTTTTGCTGACGAGAAGTAAATGTTAGAAGGGGGTTCGCCAGAGGTTAACGATCAGGAGCCACAGAACGTGAGGATGAGGAGAGCAGCTGCTGGAGGAGGAGGAGGAGCCCTGTTCATAAATGAATATGGAGGCAGCCCAAACCTATTTTAACACAGTGATTATGCCTCGGTTTTATTATTGTACAACATGCTGGTCCCAGGCGAACAAAACCACTATGAGGCCGATGGAAAGCTTGCACAAACAATCGCTCAAAATCCTTGACTAAAAACCACGACAACACCATCACTGTTTAGTCCTTCGAAAATACAGACTGTTACATTTCGACAATATTCAAATATTTGCTTTAATACGTTTGGCCCATAGAATCCTAAATAACACTGCACCAACACCACTTCATTCTATCCAGTACACATCAGCCGTGACAACTAGAACCACACGGGCCTCCACCAGGGGGCAGCGCAGCAGACCCAAACGTAAAACTGCTTTTGCACGATCAGCCTTCTCCTATAAAGCAATAAAGGAACGAGCTCACAACGGACCTGAAAAGTCAAACAGACCATTTTCAGTTCACAGCAGAACTTAAAAAGTGGCTTTGGAGCACTCAGAGCTGCTCACACTGAGGTGGACACTATGTTTGAACCACAGGACTACTTATGTGTAAATATTCATGTACGAGAACATTTTACTGTGACGTTTGAAATGTATTATTATTACATTTATGTTAGTGCTTATAAATGAATGTGACGCAGTAAATGAGAGGTGTTAGGTGTGATGCTGTGTATCTGTGTGCGAGTGTGTGAGAGGGTCAGTGTCAGCGAGAGGGCTTGTTCTGATTGCTTATTCATTGCATGCTACTGTATATATACAACTTTTTTTTAACCAGTACTTACAATGTTACTGTATATTTTCTATGTAACCAGGGACTGCAGATGGAAACCAGCTATTTAGCTATAATTTGATGCAGAGCATATCTGTCCCTTCAATAAAGACTAGACTAAACGAAACTAAAGCCTGACACTTCTATCTGCTTGACCTGTATTCTGTCTGACTAAAATAGACTAAAACCATTTGAGATTTTGTCAACTAAAACCTGAATAAAATTCTCACTTATTTGCAATAAGTGAGAGAAATTTAACCAAGACAACACGGGCCGACAAAAGCAGATTATTCATTGCACAATAGACAAAGATGATGCATATGGTCCAAATCTACTCAAACTCAGCATGAACTTTCCCCAAATCTAAAAGCGTCTTGAAGAAAGTGTCAAAAGAGCAACGGAAACAGGCCAGAAAAAGCAACAATAACACAATGAAAAAAGCAGCAAAAATGCCACAAAAGACTGACAAAAACATGACAAATACTCAACAAAAACGTGACAAATACTCAACAAAAACGTGACAAATACTCAACAAAAAAGTGACAAAACAAAAACAAAAGGCTTCAAAAAAGGAACAAAAACGCAGTGACAAAGCAACAAAAAAGTCACTATCACTTTTGTAGGTCTTAGCTTTCAAATCAGGTGCTAGAGTGTCCTACAGGCTGTGAGCTCCAAGAAGCTTTTAGATTTGGGTAAAACCAAAATGCAATCAGTTAAGGTGGGGGGTAAGAGGTTAAGCTAAGTTCCTTAGCTCCCGAGCAGGAACATTTATTGCTTACATATAGGTGACGTTTTGGGCGTCTCGGCCCGTCATCAGACAACGAGTGCCACAGATGCACCTGTTTATGTCGACTGATTGGCTTGTCATTTGCAAGCCTGGGGCCCCGTCCGAAAGCAGTAAATCGGTAAGAGGTCTTACGCCAAGCCGGATGTTCGTCAGCGTCTGCCATGACAAGAAGCGTCCGAATTGGTCTGTCAGTTAGGAAGGAGTTAGGGAAAGAAGCCTTAATGCTAACTATCTTAGCCACTTTAGCATAGGGACCTCTGATGGTCCCTTACCGGCGATTAGGTTTTGGACGCAGCCAAAGACCTTTTTTCTTGTTTCTTGGTACTCTCTCTCGGTCCGGCGCGCTTTTTAGATTTTGTTGGATGTGCGTGTCTTCCTTCTTCACATAAGCATGGAGAAATCTCACGTGTCCTGATAATAATGAAAATTGTAATTTCAGCCTCAACCGTGCCCTTTCACCACATTTAGTTCAGACAAACCATCCATCTGATGTCGTTTCATTGCGCACTTGTGACCGACACTTTAGCGCTTCAGCTCCGTGCACACACCCCTTTCCTTTCATTCCTGATTCATTTTGACCACTCATTGGTCGCCTTAAACCCGATCCCCGCGACTCCCTCTGATCCCGTAGATAGAACGGCCTGAAGCTCCGTCGGCCTGTCTCTCCCCCGGCCTCTCGGGACGTCCAGGCCGCCTCTCTTTGGGCTTCACCCGTCAGAGCGAGGCGCCGCGGGGGCCACTGTCTCAGCCCTTACACCAGAACAGACTCGGACTCGGGACATTTCACAATGAACCCTGTCTATAAAACATGAAGGAGCAGAAACTTTTCACGGATCCATCGGACAAACTTTTGACAAGGGGAATACTGTATGTGCTGACGGGGCAGAGAGTGGGGCGAGTTCTGATGCAAAGTTTATGAAAGGGTTAGGAAGGGGGAATTTGCAGTGGATCGGTGAACTCACACTCATTCATCCCGGTACACGGTTTTAGTGGCGATCAGTTTAAACTAGTGGTGGGCATAGATTATTTATTTTTTATCTAGATTAATCTAGGCTCATCTCCTGTTTCCAAAATGCATCACAAACTGCTTGAGAACATTCTACTATGATAATTGGTGATGAAAATAATTCATGTTCAATAAGATGCACTTGTGTTTACTTACTGAACACAGTCAGTAGCTTTGTGTCAATCAGTCCAAGCTTTAATTCTCCTTCTTCCACCGCTCACTCAGGCTGACCAGCTCGTTCACATTTTCTGGTGACAAACTAAATCTCCTCTACTGCACACTGATCTGCTAAAGAAAAAGGTCTCTCACATGGGACAGTTGTGGCAGGAGTCCCCAAGTATTTACGGGCAATGTGGGCCATCTTACCAGATCAGAAAATATAGGCCTCTGTTTGTGAGCGTGGGAAACATGTGCGAGTCTCCTGATTGGTCAACAGTGTCACCAGTGTCACGTGATCACTGTCAAAATGGAGACAACACGAAGATGCGGGACGTATTTCTTTGGATTTAATAAGAAAAAGGAGACGGGCCTCGGCCCTGAGGCGGAGGAGACAGTGGAGAGCGGAGAAAGAGAAGCTAACGGAGAAATGTAGCTGGAAAGTCCGTCTCCAAACTCAGTAAGTGCCAGTAAGTGCGGTTAAACTCTGCTCGCGGTTGAAATGTAGCTGGTAAAGGCTCTCGGGAGCTTTTGGTGATAAAGTTGCGCTGTTTCGTGTGGGGCTGTGGCCATGAAATGAGTTGTTTATGTCGCTGTTTTGAAAGAGAAATGAACATTGAGGGGCTGCGGTGTTTTTCTGTCTTTTTTCACGCTGTCGTTGGCCGCTGCTTCTGTGTGTTCGCTTTGGAGAAGCTATATTCACTCATGATTCTCAAAATTGGGCATACAAGTCGTGTAATGTGTGCTGACCTTAAAATATCACGGTGAAGGTCATCATAGCTTGCATAGAATAGACCCAGTTCCCAACCCAACTTTGAGAATACATTAACGGCGACATTTTTTTATCGCCCGATAAGAGTCTCGCGTTTACGCAGCACGTTAACGCCGATAATGGCCCACCACTAGATTAAACCTTCTTAAGTCATGATTTGATCCAGGCCTGGTGGTACTTGGTGTGAAAAGTTGGGAAACCACAATCAAAGGATGTATTTATAATGAGCCAGCGCCATCAGCAGATTTCACAGCTGCTCAGAGCCGCACCTGAGAGAGGCCAGTGGGTCGAAAACCAAACCGCCGCCTCCGCATGAGTCGCAAAAACTCTCTAAAAACACGGGAAACCTTCACACAGCGTCCTACAACACGCACAGTCGGGCCAGTCCTGGAAAGCCGGGGAGTGTCTTTGCCGAAGCGCTGACCTCAGAGCCGCTCACTCTTCCCCGAGTCTCCCTCCACGCTGCGGATTACCATAGGCTCGTTTGTTCTCCATTAATTATGCATTAGCGCGGACCGCTAACGAAGACGAGGTCAGGACGGAGCGGGGGGGGGGGAGGGGGGGGGGCGGGGAGAGAGAGCGGGACGAACAAAGCCTCTCCCTGACGCCCACACACAGACTTTTAAGAGGAGGAGGTGGTGAACTCTGAGCGCGTTTGACCTGGGATTAGCATGTGATGACTTTCTGAACCGCAGTGAAGGAGCTTAGACTTTCACTCATGACTTTGCTCTTGGGGTGAGCGGCTGCACCCTCGAGAAACGGCAAACTCTTTCTAGCTGTTCTCACCTAAAAATTTCCCTTAATACAACACAGTGTTGACAGTTTGACAGTTAAATGTTAAATAATAGCCCTGTGTTTGTTTGTTTTTTGCTAGTAGTGAAAAGAATTAAGGGCCAATCTCAACGGCCTGGAGACTAGTAGGAGACCGGTCATGGATATGTCTCTGAGATGTCCGCTGGAGATAAGGCGAGTCTCCAGGTGGTCTCGGGGAAAACAAACAGGTTCAATTTCAGCGGAGACTGCATACAGACTTTTCGCATACAGAGGTCCACACAGTCTCAAGCAGTCCTCAAAGAGACTCATTTCGTCTCTGAGATCTCCTTGGGCGGCACGGTAGCACAGTCTCCCCCAGGGGAAACTAAAGCTACACACATACCTTACCACCACTGAGTATGGAGTGAATGTACATTTGTCTCATGTAAAGCGCTTTGTGACCACGTCTGTGAAAGGCGTTAAACAAATATAGCTCCTCTTCTTCTTCTTCTTCTTGATCTGACAGGTCTTGGAGACATTGCAGGGATGGCACTGAAACTTCACTTCGTCTACTTGTGCTACAGTCTAACTTTCAGGGTTTATTTTGTCAGACACTAGAGTTAGAGATGTTGAAATCTGGCCACGCCTCAGAAGTAAGAGCAGCTGATAAGGGACACCTCACCACACGCCGGTGATGCTTCTGATGACGGCCTGCAGATGGCGGCTGAAACATGTAAAGGTAAAGATGAGACTGCGGAGACCCAGAGACCCTGCAGAGACGGAAATTGAACCTGATCATTTTCACAGAGACTCGCTTTATTGGCACCGACTCTAGTCTCTTCAACCCGTCTCCAGGCCGGGGAGATAGGCCCTTTGTGCACGCACTCAGTCTGAGTGTCAGCCCTTTATGTTCCGTCCTCTCTCAGTATATTGAATATGCATTTTCTTATGAAAAAAAGACTGTTCATGACACCAAGCTTCATTGTGAGGCTTGTTTTGTCAGCAGTGCAGTGACAGTGGCTCTGGAAGTTGTGAAACATGTTCATGAAGCATTACTGATTTATGTTTTCTGTCATTTTATGTTTTCATACAATAATTGTTTTATTTTATTGATACATTAGATACAAAGATTTAGTCAGAGGGATTTTGTATCGTGTATAGTTTTTGAATAAGCGCATCATAAGTGAAACTTCTCCTTGTTTTTCGGATTCAAAAGCTGGGAATGACCAAAAACCTCATTTGGAGAAAACGGTCAGAAAGTTTTGTTACGTTCCAGAAGGAAATGACCATATTTGGATTATACCGTCATCTCGTGCTACACCTGGATACCAAACCTGCGAGTTATGTGTGACAAACTTTTGACAAGGCTGTTTTTTCCAGTTATAAGACGGCCCACTCCACCACCCGAGCCTCCATCGACCCCAATGTTTGGATTAGTCATTGCTGCTCTTATGTATAGGTTTTTTTTCTCCTTTTATCTCGTCTTCATCTAAAGGCTTCCTGTCTGTCTCTGCTGCATCGGTCCATTAAAAGGAAACTGGAGATGTCCTTTTAAAGACCAGACCGAGATATAAATGCACACTCTTTAATATCAGATTGGCGTGACTTTTACAAAACCAAACGGAAATTGCAGAATAACAACGACCCACAGGGAACATGATCTAAGTGTGAAATGTGAAATCCTTAAATACTAGAATTGAAAATACAAAGCAGTTTTACAATGCCGGGAGTGTCTTGCTTTATGCTCTGAAGGCATCGCCCCCTGTGGGATGAACAAAGTCCGAATCTGTTGCAGTAAACAGAATGGAAAAGAAAAAGACTACTGTATGTGGCTACAGTGAAGCTATGGCGAGTGCTTTTCATTTCGCAATGAAAGAATTAAGACCGTACGGAAAGTAAATGTCTCTGTATACGATCGTACAGAATTTTGTAGTATCTACTGTTGCTGATTTTCAGATTGTGCATTCACGATTTAAAAATGTTTGATTGTCAGTGTGACATGATCCTAAGAGTCTCTTGAGAAGATGAAATTTGTGCTATGATGATGTTGATTTATTGGCCAAAAATCTGTATAATCTGTGATGGTTGGAAGGTTAATTTTGAGAGTTGGTGTGTGTTTGCTTGCATGTGTGTGTGCGTCCTTGTAATTATGACATTGTGAGGACAAGTTTGAGTTTTAGACCAACACAGTGAGGACATCTTTGTAAAGTGAGGATATTTTGGGTGGTCCTCACTTATTTGAAGGACTGTTTGAGGGTCAAGTCAAGAGGTGGTTTTAGGGTTAGGGTTAGCATTGGGTTTAGATTAGGGTTAGAATTGGGTCTAGATTAGGGCTAGGGTTAGCATTGGGTTTAGATTAGGGTTTGGGAAAGCATTGGGTTTAGATTAGGGTTAGCATTGGGTTTAGATTAGGGTTCGGGTAAGCATTGGGTTTAGATAAGGGCTAGCATTGGGTCTAGATTAGGGTAAGCATTGGGTTTAGATTAGGGTTAGAATTGGGTTTAGATTAGGGTTAGGGTTAGCATTGGGTTTAGATTAGGGTTAGCATTGGGTTTAGATTAGGGTTAGAATTGGGTTTAGATAAGGGTTAGGCTTAGCATTGGGTTTAGATTAGGGTTAGCATTGGGTTTAGATTAGGGTTAGAATTGGGTTTAGATAAGGGTTAGGGTTAGAAATGGGTTTAGATTAGGGTTAGCATTGGGTTTAGATAAGGGTTAGGGTTAGAAATGGGTTTAGATTATGGCTAGGGTTAGCATTGGGTTTAGATTAGGATTGGGGATAGAATTGGGTTTAGATTAGGGCTAGCATCGGGTTTAGATTAGGGTTAGCATTGGGTTTAGATTAGGGTTCGCATTGGGTTTAGATTAGGGTTAGCATTGGGTTTAGATTAGGGTTCGCATTGGGTTTAGATTAGGGTTAGCATTGGGTTTAGATTAGGGTTCGCATTGGGTTTAGATTAGGGTTAGCATTGGGTTTAGATTAGGGTTAGCATTGGGTTTAGATTAGGATAAGAATTGGGTTTAGATTAGGGTGAGCATTGGGTTTAGATAAGGGTTAGGGTTAGCATTGGGTTAGGGTTCGCATTGGGTTTAGATTAGGGTTAGGATAAAGGTTAGGGTCTATGTCTATGAGTGTCAACAAAACACACCCAACAAAAAAGCTCCAAAGTATAAAAAGGAACCAGGTTTGATTCCTGGGCCTGGTGGGACTGGTGGGTCTGTAAAGTTTGCGTTTCCTCCGGTTGCTCTGGATTGTAAAAGCTCAGAGATATCAGCTACAACTCTCTAACGCAAAGTCTTTAATAAAACATAAATGATTAGAAAACGCTTAAATCCAGCTTGAAATCCCAGAACTACCTTTTCAAACGGCGTTTCTTTCCCCCGGAGAGTTCCCGTCAGCCGGCGTTTCCCTGCTCCCGCCGCCCGGTCCTGCAGGTTTAAGTATCCGCTGATTCGCTCGATCGATAATGCTAACGTCAGGGCTCGATATCCCGCTCTCCGCAGGGACCCCGCGGCGGCGGCGACGGCACGTGTTTAAATGCAGCGCGTGTGTGGCGAGGATCAGTAACACGAGAAGGCTTCCTCTGCACGCCGACGCAGCGCCGCGACCGAGGAGGATGGGTAATGGGAAAACTCACTCAGGCTCGGACAAATAAGAGAGCGACTTCAGCCTTTGAATTCAAATGGAGGACACTGGAACATCAGAACTGAACCATTATTTCAACTGAAGCTCCAATTAGCCAATCACAAAGGTTATACATGGGTGATACACTGCCTGACAACCAAAGGAAAGGTCACGCCGTCTCCGATATTTTGTTTCGCTTTGATAAAGAGGAATGAGGTTGGATCGTGTGGTGCCAGGCCGTTAAGAGCTTTAAAAGTGAGTCATAACATCTTAAAGTCATTAGGTTTCGTTAAAGAGACAAAACAACATTAGAAACCACGGTGCTTTTGGGCCGTCAGAATAAAATTATGAATTAATAACAGACTTATGGTTGTGCTTTTTCAGACCTGAAGGCTTTAGCTGCAGCAGGAACCTGGGCTGCTGTTCCAGATATAAATGAAGTAACTTTTGTATCAAACTTTTCATTTATTGTAACAGGGAGAGACCATTTGACCATGAACTAACTCAGAGAGTAGAACATGTGTATATATATTTGCATGTACATAACCTGGTGCTGATGGTGGAGCTGTATCAGGCTCAGACTGTGTGTGCAGCGGCTCGTGTGGAAAGACAAAGTGTTAGAAAATTGTTAGACTGGTTTTTGAACATTCTATCGTTGGCCTACAAAGCCAGCACAGGTCACATGTTGCCATTTTGACCCCCTCCCCCGCCCCCCCCTCCAATTTTTATCGTCTGGCACCCTGACATTTTTTCCCGCCCGCTAGATGGCAGGGCACCGCGCATCCCGCTTCAGTAACACTAGAATCTAGTGAGAGTTAGAGAAACACAGGAAAAGTTCTACCGTTGAAGAGAAAGAGCTATGAGATGCTCCGGGGCTCTTTTAAAACATTGTGGAGTAGATCAGGTTCTAAAAACCCTGTCTGGTTTCATCCATAACTATTATTACTGATGGCTAAGGACAAACAACTATAGAATAGAAATACATGAAAACGCATCCCCAGTTCAACTGGTTTCATTACTAGGTTTCCAAGAGTCTGTTTTCCGTTTTAAGTTGCATAATCACCATAAAACACCACAGTCACAAGCACATTAATGAAAAGCACTTTGATAGATAAAGTTGCAATAATCGTCTAATACTTCAATATCGCGATATGTCGTATCGTATCGCAACCTGTGTATCGGGATACGCATCGTATTGCCTGAGACAAGGCGATACACACCCCTAGTTTTTAAATAGTTTTAAGAAATTGAAATCTGTCCTGTATTCTGAATTGTCTTGATTTGAAACAGAGATTAGTAATCTCAACGGGACTTTCCTGGTTAAATAAAAACAAAAAAATGTGTCAAAATGCAGATTTCTTTGGTTTTGGTTTTTCAGATCATCTCTCTGTCATTTCCTTTCCTTCGTGGTCTTACCAATCAAAAATCCAAGGACCCTGAAAACCTTTGAGTTTGTCTATGAACGTTCAAGCCTTAAAAAATAAAAATCACATTTATTTTCTGAATCTTCTCCTCAGGTCCTCCGTATCCAGGAAGTGCTTTCCTCACCTCTCCGTTTCTGGCTAAGCTCTGGAGCTCAGCGAGATGAAAAACTCTGGCCACAGCTTCACTACAGACACACGACGTCTGTGTCTTTTTCATTCTGTTTATTGAAACAGCGGAACAGTAAAAGGGAGGAAAGAGGAAAATCAGGAAGTGACACTATTAGATATTTAGTTTCTTCTGTTTTAGGTTAAATATTGCATTACAGTTGCAAGACAGTGATAAAGATGTGTTTGAGATTATGCAAGAAACATTCATTGTTTTATGTTTGGATTTCATGCTGATTTGGATCCAATTGAATGATTCCAGATGGTATTTAAGGCTTACAAACAGGTTAGCGATGTTGGACCATACATTCTTTGTCCTGTGATGAGTCTTTTGCACCTGAAAAACGACTGTACATCCCTGTGTTTTCACAGTTTTGATAGATCCCTCTCTGCCTCTCTCTCCTCGCCTCCATTACTCCTCACTCGCTCGCTCGGACGTCAGGCTGAGGTGCTGTTGGTTCGTCATCCGTCACATCGGCCGCTCTCCGGACACATCTACGACACAGTGAACCTTATCTGCAGCAGTGCAACGCGAGGCTGCGAGGAGAGAATCTACCGCACATCTCCAGCTCCTGCTCCGGGCGAAAGCAATTACAGAGCGCACGGGAACAGCCTGCAGAGAGAGGGGCCGCCCGGAGGTTCACTTCAGGCTCCGGGAACATTTCAGACCTCTCTATTTATTCCTGTGTTATTATGGTGATGTCTCATACGGAAAATAATCTAAATTTGCTTCTTATTCCTGAGAAAAATCCCCACACAGGCTCGGATACAGGCTGTGCCTCTCTGTATTTTCTACAAGGACACACGACACTGTACAGTATGCAGTGTCGGAGGTAAACCGTTATCCCCAAACTAACCACAAGCGGCAATGGAAAAGACGACAAGTTTTTTTAAAAGGAGATCGCTGTACTGGAATGTTCAAGGACGGAAGTAACAGACAGGCCCGGAAAACCATAGGCTTGTTTAAAGTAAATACTGATTTAATTCAACGTGATGCATGCACACGGAGAGGAGTTCAAGTATCTCGAGGTCTTGTTCACGAGTGAGGGATGGATGGAGGGTGAGATCGACAGACGGATCAGTGCGCCGTTGGCAGTGATGCAGTCGCTGTATCAGACTCTTGTGGTGAAGAGGGAGCTGAGTCTGGGGCAAGGCATGTTCATTTATAACACACATTTCGTACACAAGGCAACTCAATGCGCCTTGCAAAGCTCTCTATAGGCCCATTTCAACAGCACTAGACCAGTTCGGTTCACTTGAGACCGGTTCATTTAGGGAGGGGCAACCCCCGCAAGTTTGTGTTTCAAGTGTCTATAGGGTAAAGTGGCCAAGGTCATTTATATTTATGTGACAGGCAACAACCACAGCTTCACTGAGCTTTAGTCCTGCATCAAAACACTTTTGTATATGCAAAGTTTGGCCATTAGGAGGGACAGAGCGCTCATCAACCAAAAAATACTATGCAATTATTCTATATTATGCCCTTTATATTGAACAGCGATAAGAAAAATCATATGTGAATGTTTTCCTATCCTTATACATAAAATGGACTTTAATATAGCCCAGTTCTCATCGGCCTCTCGGCTCAATCCATACAGAAATGAAAGTAAAAATCAGCTGCGCCATGTGTTCACTTTGACTTTTAGACGCTCATACAGAAGTTAAGAGCTGTGAACAAGTCATGATGGAGGCTGGTTTAAATTTGTGGAGAGAAAGCTAACTTTGAATATGCAAGGTGACTCTTGTCTTTCACAGGCCTGACCAATCAGAGCGGCTACAAGCCTCCCCTCCCCACCCCGGCTGATATGAGTTTCCTTCGCAGGGTGGCTGGGCGCACCCTTCCAGATCGGGTGAGGAGCTCAGTTATCCGGGAGGAGCTCGGAGTAGAGTCGCTGCTCCTTCATGTGAAAAGGAGCATCTGAGGTGGCTCAGGCATCTGTTTCGGATGCGTGCTGGTCTCTGGAGGTGTTTCAGGAATGTCCTATTGGAGGAGGGTCCAGGACACGCTGGAGCTGGCCTGGTGTCTCCTCGGGGTCCCCCCACAGAACAGCTGGAGCAGGTGTGCTTGGATTGGGAATAGGGCTGAACGATATGGACAAAATTTCATGTCTCGATGTTCATGCCAGATATCTCAATATCGATACGATATAACTATGTGTTAGGTGAAAATCTATATCGTTTGTATCTTGCTTTTTCGATTTTAATGTTTTGAATGTTTATTTCGCGATATCAATATGATAATGATATATTGTTGCTTGTTCGATATTAATATCTTGAATATCTTGATAGCGATATATCTTTCAGCCCTAATTGTGAAGTCTGGGCAGCTCACCTCAGACTGCTGCCGTCACAACTCAGCAACCGATTAAGAGGAAGAAAGTGGATGGATGGGTGAACCTCAGACAGATATTACACACATCACAATGCTCACTGTGGAAGTGACACACAGTGAGTGTTGTGATGTGTTGTGAGCGTGTGTGCAATATCTGTCTGGGGTTGCAGCACATTAATTGCCCTTTAGGGACCAATAAAGTTTTCTGAATCTGAATCTGACACAAAGATCTCCCCATAGGAGTAACGGAACCAGTCCTTACCCGAGGAAGTAGGCACCTGGTTTCACACTGACAGAAAGTCATTTTGGGTTTGTTGAAAGCTGGTTTTAGCCATAGGACCTGGCAACCTTGAGGGGCAAAACAAACTGCAGAATAACAAAACTGTGTTCATTCAGTGGTGTTTAGTCTGAATTGAACTGATTGATCCAAATGCTGCTTGACCATATCACACCTGTCCTGTCCTGTCCTGCCTCCTGTTCCACACACGTCCTGCACCTGCGTCATGTGAGACTCTGACCCCTCACCAGCCGCGCGATTCTGCCCAGCAACACCTGTCGGAGGTGCCCAGGTCATGGTGCCAACACTGGGGTGACGAGTTTTATCTGTGGCAGGTCCAAAACTCTGGGACTCGCTGCCCTTTGAGTCACCTGCCATCACAGACGTGGCCCTTTTCAAAGCAAAATGAAGACTCAGCTGTTAAAAAGGGATCTGACACATGGTTTTGTGGCTCTTCTTTGTAAATGTGCTAAAGATTTGTTTGTTTTAAGTCATATTTTCATTGCTTCGTGCACTTTGGTCAGAAATACAACATAACTGACAGAAATGAGCAGGTTAGTATTTTCCACGCATGCTAATAAACACTTATAAAGAGTGGGAGGTATTCCCTGCACAGGTCCCGAGCGTGCCGCCGCCATCCCCCCCCCTCTCCCCACCTCATCCCGTCATAAATGAAGATCACTCCACCCGCCCCGCTCCACCTGCAGCAAAACGTGCATCAAACGCTCCCCGTGTTTGTGCGGCGCGTGAGGAGACCGGGGGGAGGCTGTCGGGGGCCATCCGAGGGAGCGCCCGCAGCGTTCGGAGCGAGGGAAGCTAATCCGACACGAGGAATCACACAAATCAGTTTAGGGGCAATTTATTTTTTATATTACGGCGTGAGGCTAATGCTGCGTGATTTCATCTGCCCCATGGTCACAGCGCGGCGCTATTAAATCCTGTCCCCTCGGCAGAGCAGAGTCCACATTATTACAGCGCCGGCCTGTGAGTGAGCTGTGAGAGAGGAGACACTATAATACATAATATATTAGCTGCATTAGATATGTTCATATAAGACGAAAAAAGAATATGATCATAATGAGGGGGTGGGAGGGGCTAATGGGGAGATCGCTTGAAAATCAAGAAGTGAAACTACTGGACAGTTCAACTGTGAGCAGTGACGTTGATTGGCAGAAAGAGTGAATGACGGCACAATGGACCAATCAGAGGAGGTGCTTTGCGGGAGAAAAGTGTGTCTGACACGTTCATTGGTTTAAAGGAACAGGCCACCGTTTTCCCATACTGAGATATGCTCTCACCGATGAGTTGATGAATACCTGTGGTGTTTGTGCGTGCGCTCAGTCATGCAAAACGACCAAAGATGTTGTTTGCATTTGGCCTCTCCCAATATATTCCTATAGCTCCAAACGGGTGTGAAGTTAAAAGCTACCACGCTGGTACACATCAACTCTAAGCTCAGGTAAGAACATATCTCAGTGTGGACAAACGGTGGCCTGTTCCTTTCACCCCACACAGTCTGTTGTTGTTGAAGGCTGGAGTGTCATGAGTGTGACACGCAGAGGATTTTATTGCCTGTCCAGCCAAACTACACAGACATATAGTCTGGGAGCAGCATGAGCTCAACGATTGATTGACAAACGGCATCAACCAATCAGAGCAACGTTAGATATGTCGCAGGAACAGGCGGTAGGAAGACTTTCCGAAAAAGTCCTTTTCTACGAGCAACGCTTCAAACGCTGTTTCTTGCTCCGGTTTTAGGGATTTAATATTTTTCCAAATGATTTAAAACAGACGGAAGAGCAGAAGAAAACAGTGTATCGGTCACCGCGCCGCCATCTTTAATGTTTTGGAAGAGTGCGTGGTGGTGACGGCTTCCATCTCTTAGTACGTGATTGGACGGATGTGGGTAAAATCGTGTAGTGATTGGCTGCGAGCAGCCGCCCAGACGCTTCTTCTTTTGAACAGAAAGGAATAGAGTCAGGCAGGCCAGGCAAAGGATTTTATGGATATATTTCATTATTCGACGACTTGTTTGGACGGATTTAAAGCTGGCGACCACATACGAGCACATAAGTCCACACACTGAGTGCAGAGATGTTGCTTCTGAAGCTTTGGTGATTATGGAGCTAAAACAGGCTTCTGTTTACTGCAACATTCTGAAGAAGGACTTTTTTTGAAACCCATTACTTTGTCCAATAACAAGTTACTTTTACCATACTGTAACTCAGTTACCAACGCAGTTACTTTTGCGTAGAACTAACTGAAAACTATCAATAATTTTTTTTAAGTGATCTTCCGAACATCGATTAACATGCTCCGCTCTGACCAAACAAACAAATAAATATTATAAGAAATATGTTGAGCCATCATCTCACAGTCATTTAAAAACACAGCACTGATTTTGCATGCTACATTCTCTGCAAACGTTGTAAGCCTCATTAATGATCGTGCACAATATGGTGATAGTGCAGTCAGTGACTAGTTGGAGACTGGTCATGGAGATGTCTCTAAGACATTACCAAGACGTCCCCTGGAGATAAGGCGAGACTTTGGTCATCTGCATAGAGACTTTTGTAAGTCTCCATGCAGTCTCCATGCAGTCTCCATACTGCTTGAGACCACATAGATCTCTCGGAGACCATGTGGATCTCATCTAATTCCCACGCCCCCACACTGGTCCAACAAACAAACTGCCGCACAGACCCCTGGTTCAGTTCAGGCTGTAAACCCCCCCAAAGCGCTCCGTCCCGCTCCAGTGGAAACGTCCCTTTTCTCCTCTGTATCATCTCCAAATGAAGTGCCCACTGAGAGGGCTGCCGTCAGCGCCTCTGCCTCTCTCTCCCTCGGCACAGATAATGCCAACATTAAAAGGCCAATGTGGGATTTTCTGCGCCTCGCTGCTGCATAGTAAAGCCTGAGAGGGATTCCTTTCCCCGCTTTTCAACACAAACTTGACTTAACCTTTTTGCGGCCGCTTCCAATTACAACAGCCCGACGAAAGCGGCTTTTACCCGAGAGATTCCCTGAGATCCGCGCTCCGAGATTCCGAATAACTTTGGGATTGAAGCATAAATCGTTTGTGAAACTTTGACCAAAATGCTGACTGGGCAAAAATACTAAAAGGGGGGAAAAAAGAAAAAGTTTGGTTGCCCTGTGACTGGCGTGGCGGCGGAGAGGCAGTCAGGCTCCAGCGAAAGCAGATGAGGGGAAAGTTGGGGAAGAATGTCACGTATTGAGCTGAGTCGGCACTTTTGAAAGTTTTGAAAAGGACAAAGATTGTAAAGGTTCAGGACTTGGCACGGAGTGGCTGCACTTTTGAAACTTGGAGAACAGAGAAAGTGAAGGAGCTGAAAAAGACACAGCGAGACTAATTGTGACCAAGCTCTTAGACCGAGCCGCAGTTTGGAAAGATGAGTAAAAGTAAACCAAAAGTCCGATGATTTTGTCTGAGAGTGGTTTCATCACAGTACTTTTTTACTGAGCCTTGAAAAATATTCTGCTAATGATCAGTATCACGCTGTAATCTTTCTTGTGGGAACTGTTACCAACTTTGGCCCTGGAAAAGAGATTTGGTTAATCACAAAACGTCAACCGTCTGTATCATAAAATATCCTGCAGTTTCGCTTTATTGGACTCGCAGTTAAAGAGAAGACAGTCTGTGAGTAACAAAAACTTCCTATCGACGTATATGTTTTGTGTTCAGAATTATTTCTATTATTTTGATGGTGTTTTCTTGGAAATGCTAAGATTTCCTCAGGCTTTTATGTTGAATTACCTGATAATGACATCACTGCTAAAACAGAATCCAGCTTTGATGCTCAAAGAGTCACTCAGTACTCAGTGACTTTTCTACTCCTGTACCAGGTCTACACCACAGTACAGTTTTAGAATTCATGTTACTTTTAGACTAGACAACATATTCTTGCCCAAATTGCCCAACATTAAAACAAAACACAATAATCTACTTTTAAAACTACTTGGTTTTAAGTGGACAGCGCCTTCTTCTGGAGGAGGAGTACCCCTGGAGGACAGCCACGTGGCTAAAATAAGTCGAATGGAACTCACAAAATGTCTGAACACTTTAGAATCTGCTTTATGGAAACTCAGACAAACTATTATCTGTTGCAGCTGAACCTGAGATCAGAGGCTCCAACGTTCTGATCAGTGAACATCCATCACTCAAATGTCAGAACGAAAAAAGAATAAACGGTAACACTTCATAATAATGGTATGAGTTCATGGATGATTTTCATGAACTAATGCATAAATTAATGCATGATTTCATGATACATTCATACATTAAATCATGACTTACAAACATGATCACATGTTGGTTCATGGACGACGTCATCACTGAATTAAACGTGTGACTACTGTAATGAATGTACATGAAAATCTTCATCATTCATCATGATCATGAGGATCACAAAAGAATAACATGAATTCACTAAAATGGAAATGAAATGACAAGAAAGTTATCAACCAATCATGATCATGAGGATCATACATGAACATCATGGCTCATATGGAGGAAATCTACTTACAAATCATGTCCCCTTAACTAAAGTGGTGCTTTACCCTAAACTTTGTAACTATTGAAGACCACTTTAGTCCTGAAGAAGAAGCAATGATTTCTGGATTGTTTCCTCACTTGGAATTTTTGTGTGAAAAAAAAAACAATTTAAAATCTTTTATTATAAATTATACATACAGTACAGTATACGTACAGCATAACCAGAGCTGGTCTTTCACAGGTTCAAAAGTTTAGGGTAATGCACAACTTTAGTTGAGGGGATAAATGTGCAGTAGATTTCCTCCATATGAGTCATGATGTTCATGCAGGATCCTCATGATCATGATTGGTTGATCATTTTATTGTCATTTCATTTCCATTTTAGTGAATTCATGGTATTCTTATGTGATCCTCATGATCATAATGAATTATTAAGATTTTCATGTACATTCACTACAGTAGTCACACGTTTAATTCAGGGATGACATCATCCATGAACCAACATGTGATCATGTTTGTGCCTGAGAAGTCATGATTTAGTAATGTATGAATGTTTCATAAAATCATGCATTCATTTATGCATTTGTTCATGACAATCATGCATGAACTCATGTACCATTATTATAAAGTGTTACCAAAGAAAAAAAAACTCTGCCTCTTGAGGTTAAGTTATTGCAGTCATCAAAACCTCGACTGTGACTCAATATTGATATTGCAGCACTTTGGAAATACTTTGTTTATAAGTTGTGCAATAGAAATAAAGTGGATTGGATCAAAACAATCACTCGTCATGGGAAGAATCTTAAGTTGCACCTCTGAAACATAGGTCATACAGTGGAACAAACACAGAACCACCGTACGACCAAAGACGAGCTGCGACAGGCTCCGGCAGTGTCTGATATTTAGGAACACTAATCTCTGGAGTGTCTCATCAACAAAATGCAACATCAGCCCCACCAGAGTCCAACAAACAGAGCCAAGGAACAAACAGGGCCAAATCTTACTTCACTTTTGTTGCTTAACTACAATTCTCTCTTTCAACCATCGCACACTAGCAGCACCAGTGCAGGCTCACGAGTTTACAAGCCCCACGTCTGAAGAATCGGGCTTTACAAAAACAGTCTTTGGTCAAACAAGAATAGTCGAGCCAAAATGTTCAGAAAATGAGTCCAAAGCCAAATTGCTTTCCTCTGACCAAATCTAACATCTTCTCAGGTGTTCTTCTCAATCAGAGTTTCATTCGTGAAGGTTTTTGGCTTCTTCAAGTTCATCAGGACACATTTCATGGCTGCCATTGATGCACAGCAAGACAAAATGTTTCTTACTAGAAGTTCATCCACATTCACAACTATTCCACACATTTAGGAAGTTCCTGTGCTGTCATGGTTCAAAAAGATCTTAATCTAACACACCTCCATGTGCAAGGTCTCCAACAATCATCACATATGTTTCATTCTAAGATAATATACACTGAAAACAAACTTGGATTCTTCTATTTATCATTTGTCACAAAACTACTCTGCAAATATCAATGTGTGAAAGCCTTCCAAAGAGCCCAAGTCCTGCATAATTCACTTTTTCCCTTTGCTGTGGACATTAGCGGCGACTGCAGCTCCGTACAGTTTTGTAACTCGAAGCGAATGTCTCTCGCAGGGCAATAAACTCTGTGTTAACTCACGAACTAAAGTGAGGAAAGTTTACAGCCCAAGAAAGTCTAATTTACGGCTCGCGGAACGGCACCAAACTGTTCCGAGTCTGGCTTTTAAGCGCTCATCTGGGGCAGAGCGCTTTCCGTTCACCGGGAGAGCGGCGAGTTATCACCGAAACACGGCCACAAGCGAGGCATTTAACGGCACAATTAAAACCCAACGTCCGGGCAATTAACCTTTGATAAAACAATTATTATTTAGGAGACGACAGGAGTGCGGTCCGGACGGAGTCGTGGAGCTGCTAATGTGAGCGGGACGGAGCGCCATAAAGGACCGGGAGGTTAGCGGCATTAGCTTAGCGCCGGTGCAGCCATGTGCCACGCGCTGCTTTGAGGAGACGACTCATAGATCCGCCTGCAGTGGGTCTGTGGGGCTAACCACTCTGCCACTGTGATGTAAGGACTGGACTCTTTTACACAGATACACTTACACTATAGGGTGACCAGATTTACTACATTAAGGTGAGACATTGCAGCTGAATAGGGAAATATAATAAATTTAAAGATATCAGTTTGAAACTCCTGCTGTAGATTACTCGCATAAATATGAGGATGTATTGCCCGTTTTCGGTCATTTTAGACATTTTGTGCCTTATAATTGCCGATTTTTAACAATGGATAGACCCAGATTTAAATGTATTGTATTATTCTGTTTGTATATATTAGTTGCTTATATTTTATCAGAGGGGATTTTGTTTAGTTTTTGAATAAGCTATTCATAAGTGAAAGGAATAATGTTTTATATTGTTCAAAACTCAATAAATCAGGCTAGGAATTAGTTATTAAAAAATCTCCCTATTGTTATGTCCAACACTGGAAAGTTTGGAGTACGTAGGAGCTACTAAAGTCTCATTTTGAGAAAACCGGTTGCCCTCAGAAAGGAAATGACCATATTTGGATTATAGCATCATTCCAGGGACCCTTGGCAGGACATGTGGGTGTAAAATATGTCAATGTTTGTGCAGTGGCGTAGCAAGGGTACCAGGGGGCCCCAAGCAGGAATGTCAGTAGGGGCCGTTTTGTGCTCTGCAGCAAAGGCTTATCTGCCAAACAATGACGGCTGCAAAACAACGCACTTCAGAGACAGATAATATAGTAACTTACTATACTCGCTGCTATCTTGCTCTCCTTCCTCCTCTTTATCCTCCTTTTCTTTCGTTTTTCCTGCCAGAAGCAGAACTTCTCCACATTTTGTCGGAGCTGTGTCTGTTTCTACTAACACGCCGCTCGTTCTCTCTTTCTCCTGAGAAGCAGGTGAGGGAGGGGCGAGCTGGGCACTGGGGCCTTTTCAGGGAGCCAATTGTCGTTGCACCTCGTCAGTGCTGCTGCAGTGACTGTATTCTCTTGGTCGTTTCTGTCAAATCTGTTGGCCCTCTGCTGGCTTGGGGGCCCCAGGCAGCTGCCTGCCTTGCCTAATGGCAAGCTACGTCTCTGTGTTTGTGAATGAATGCGCGTGGGAAAGCCGACTTAACGAAGCAACGTTATAGCTTCTTCTGGGATGCACTTTTCTTTTTTTCCGACTTGAGTTGGTGCACAGTGGACATTCATTGCTATGGACAAAAAGTCATAAAATAAGCACCGACCAGGGTAGGTTTTGTCATTTCTATATCCTGACATGAAAACTAACATGTGGAGGGAGAACACTAGCACAGCATTGACACATTGACGTCTGTGTGAAAAATCGATATTTTCACCTGCCTTAACTCGCCAAATACTTTGGTGAGTATCTTCGGAACAAAAGGTGATAGAGACGTGTCTTTGCATCAGAGAGAGAAGGGCTCGAGCTTTCAAATGAGTCCTCCATGAGTCGCCTGGAAGCCACGTGAAACCACAGTGAAGATACTGTTTGTGTCCAAAAGTGCCCCTTCCTTTGACAGAAGTAAAGTAAAGTACTTCACAAGTATCCATGCCTTCCACCCAGAGAAAAGGGCCAGCAATTCCAAAAAGATCAGAGTTTGCCCTAAGTTCAATACAAAGTTGCAATGATAGCCCAAAAAGCCTAAATGCCTGGAGCCAAAACTACCTAATCAAACCTTATTCCATTCCCATTTGAAATCCATTTCTTTCCCACTTATTTTTTCATTTTTTGTTCAAAGCGATGGGCCAACAGATGTCAGAGCATTTGATGAATCTAAATACAGCTTAATGGCAGTTAATAAATGACGCCTCACTTTGTTCCCTTACACCATCACAGAGTCTATTTTTACTCCGGGACGTCAGATTAGCGAGCGATAAAAACTGCATTTAATTAATATCCTGTCAACCCAAACAAAGAGAGTATCGACACGAGGATATGAGCAATCTGTCAGACTTGTCTAAAAAACTATAGGATGAGACGCCCATATGGTGCGGCGTAATAATAACAGGGCTGATAGTGTCAAACATGTCTTTAAATGAAGCCCGTTTGTTTAGCAGATGGAGCCATCATTAACTCCATTTGTCTGAGAAAAGCAAACCTGATGTGATTGTTTTAAGCTTTAAACTGCGCGACAACGTGCCTGAGGTCTTGTTTTCCTTCATGTTACACTAATTACTAAAAGACGATGGCCGTCACTACAAAGCATCTGTTAGCGTCAGTGTTGGTCAGAAAGAAAGTACTAAGTTTGGGAAGATTTACTTGAGTACTATATATGTTGAGAACTTTCTACTCGAATACATGTCTATAAAGGGTGATTTAACAATGGTGTTCGAGAGGATAGATGAAGAAAAGGCAGCAGGCAAAGTTTATTTACCATCGGTGCGGGACCCGGAGACATGAACTCGAGACAAGTCAAGTCTATCTATGCTTCCATAGAAAAGGGATAAATACCCTCTTAGAGCGTCATACTGATACGCAAGAATGTGAGCACCACAATTAAGGCTATGACAGAGATAGTACGACTATACAGCCTGACCCAGTATGATTAATAGTGATTTAATGTTATCCTCTAACAGGTGAAATACCTCTGGCTCACGAGTTCATCTCATCCCCATCATGATGAAAAGTGACCTTCCAAGTTGTGAAATGCACCTATTAACTTTAGGAGAATTGAGATGCTGCAAATATGTTTGGAAGGCTAGGAATGAGTATCCGGTAAAGGTCATTAAGTATTTATTTGAAATAGCACAATCATTTGTATTGGAGTAATATTTGACCAGTTGTACTTTTACTCAAAAAACAAACTTTGACCACCTTTGGTTAGCCACACTGCTAAAACTGGGTGTTCACCTCAACAATAAACTGGACTGGTCCCACAACACCAACGCCCTGAAGGGCCAAAGTCGCCTCCACCTTCTGAGGAGACGGAGGTCCTTCAGAGTGAGCAGGACTCTGCTCAGGACTGTTTATGACTCTGTAGAAGCCTCTGCTCTCCACTACGCTGCTCTGTGCTGGGCCCCGGTACAGCACAGAGCGGGACAAGACCAGACTGAACGAGATGAGGGTCAGGAGTGTTAGAGAAATAACAATGGTGTTCGAGAGGATAGATGAATGACAGGCAGCAGTCTGGATGTCTTATGCAGGAGAAGTTTATTTACCATCAGTTACATTTCTCTCAATGTTCATCAGTTGATTCTGGAGTTTCACAGTTAGATTAGAAATGAACACAACAAGCCTCCATAGGTTGTATATGGAGCGTAAGTGTTCCTCTCTTTTGTGCACATCTCAAAAATCGGTGCTAAGCGGGTTATCTATCTTAGGAGAAAAATATCCTAGGTTCATCTCCTACCCATAATCCCTTAGCCACCAGTACAACTACTCTACTTCTTGTAACTATTCTATAGTCAGAAGAAAAATCAGCAGATGTATATTAAACCACAAGCTTTTATGACCACTAAAAACAGATAGTTCTATTCAAGTTTTCACACCAGCCTGTGGTCACAGTCCTCTGACTGTGGCATATTTCTAAGTCCAACTGCCTTAGTAATTAATTACACGGCCAATGTAATTATTACCGATTCAATATTCAGCACTTAGTTCAAAATTAAAAGTAACATGAAACAACAGCTTTACACAGTAGCCCACAGCTTTTGCTTTGACCCACACTTGCTATCCGTAAACCAGACATAGAGACCAGTGACCTGGACCCAGACTCGTTTACAGCTTTCTGGAGCATTCTAGCTTCCTGGCTATGTCGGTGTGAGGCCTTTTGTTTGACACTAAAATTAACATTAAACAAAGCTTTACACTCAAGATAGTCTACAATATGTGTTCCTCACTTTTGCCTATGACGGCTATGTGGATAAACAGTAGAGTCAACAAGTTTAAAACCTGACCTACTCGAAACTGTATGCATGGAGCTTCACAGATTATTGCAGCTATTTCAGTTCAAGCTTTGTGCATCGGAATACCCCAGTCTCCTAGTGGACCTAAAGTCCCTACTCTCGACCGGAACCAAACATCCAGAATTAACCGATAACATGAGATTATGTCATTTTTACTAATTGTACGTTTCCCATTGCATTGTTCTTTTTTCTATCAAGCATGAATCTGGTAAGGCCATTCCCCCTCCCTTTTATCAAAGGATAAAAATGCACTTACCAGATCAGCTGTAGACATGTTCGTTGACGCCAAATGTTAGAGAAATAACAATGGTGTTCGAGAGGATAGATGAATGACAGGCAGCAGTCTGGATGTCTTATGCAGGAGAAGTTTATTTACCATTGGTGCGGGACCTGGAGACTTGAATGGTAGGACTAGCGCAATGTCTCGAGTTCATGTCTCCGGGTCCCGCACCGATGGTAAATAAACTTCTCCTGCATAAGACATCCAGACTGTTGCCTGTCATTCATCTATCTTCTCGAACACCATTGTTATTTCTCTAACAAGGAGGGCCAGCTCTGGACTCTGTGGAGGAGGTGAGGGACAGGAGGGTGTTAGCCAAGCTCACCTCCATCATGGACAACACCTCCCACCTACTGCACAGGACTGTAGAGGAGCTGAGCAGCTCTTTCAGTGGCAGACTGAGACACCCTCAGTGCAAGACAGAGCAAGTCCTTCATCCTCACTTCTTTTATTTTCTTATTGTTTATATTCCTGCTCCTTACTTTTTGCTCCTACTCATTGTTCATAAGATGCCTCCTTTTCTACTATCTATCTACTGTCTTTTTCCACACTTTTTGAATTTCAGATCAATAAAGGATTATCTTATCTTTCAAAAGGCGCTCCCACTGTCGCCAGCGGACATCAAAGATTCTTTAAAGCCGCCCTCAGCGACTCCATTTTGCTGGACCGGAATTGTCACATTCCCACATTGCATCGCTAGATCTGCCTAACTTTATCCCACAGAGGCAAAGACGAGCACCGCAGCCCCCTCGCCTCACAGGACACCCCCAACATTCACCCCTGCTCCTTCACCATGTGGACACAAACACGTGCAGGGGTCACAACAGTTAGCGGCTAACACAGAGTTCAGCATCATCACAGCATCATGCAGGTGAAATCCTCATGAAATGTCCGTTTGTCAAGTAAGTTAATCCACTATCTACGGTGAGCTAGCAGGTCTTTTTCCTCTTTTCAAGGAACATTTATTTTCAACAGGCTAATAAAAACATTAGGGATTTAAAAGAAAAATAATTAGCTTTGTTAATTTGAATATTTGTGAGAACTGAAAAGTTGTTGCATCTTTTCAAGTGTTTGATGTTTTTAAGCCTTCAAAATGTTGGCACTTGCAGCCGGTCGTCACAGATTTACCAGTCGTGACTTTAAACTCTATTGATTCACATTTTTAGAACAAATCAATCACACGTTTTTACTTCCAGAAGCAGAACAGGATTCAAGGACAAATCGAAAAAACATGAACTATGCGATGCAAAGGCGTCACAGAAGCTTCAGAACATCAGCGAGTAAAAAGGGACTTCGTTTTACAAAGAGGGTTCTCCTACCTGTAAGGTCGAAGGTCGTACGGGTCTGATGAGGTCATACAGCGTTTCCACGACAACGCAGACTCATTCATCCAAAAGCGACGTTCGTCCGGAGATCGGCTCGAAACCTGAGGAGCAAAGGAAAAAGAACGATGAGAAACAGTGACTCAAGCATACATTCAAAGTACATTTACCGAAAGTACTGCACTTGAGTAGCACTTATTACTTTTACTTGACTACATTTGAAAGAGAAATAAAACACTTTCTACTCCACTACATTACAGGCTTCGAAGTAAAAAGTGAATTTGTCCATGTGTTTTGTTCATTTTAAAAGCCAAATAATGCACACTCCAGAACAGCAGGTGGCGCTGTGCAGATGATCTGTCAAATACCACTGACCCACAACAAGGGAGAAGGTGTGTCAACTTTCGGTACCACTATCTAATAACAATAAAAAAAAATAGAATAAAATATAGAATCATGTACTGCCCCCTAGTGGGAACTGTTCTTTGTGTTTTGTATATTTTGTCCTCTTGGTGCTTCCGTAGTTCAGTAATGCTCCAAGCAGTCTCTCTAAAAGTCTCTGTCTGTAAGTATTGAAATTATAGTGACGTTAGCTTCCATTAGATACCAAATTTAGTCATTCTAGTACGTTTCCAAATCGTAATTTCTAAGAATATATTAGGTGCTAATTCCGTTAGCTTCCCTATGGCTTTTCCCATGTAAGTTAGCATCGTGCTAATCGCTCGCTAATGAGATTGCTGTTTTTTTAAGTTTTAGCTATCTCTAAGCTACTTATTTTATATTCATATTGTTTGTTTGCCCACATTAAGATTGTAATATACATTCTTTGTTATTCTGTGTGTTACAGTTTTACAGTCCTTCAGTAAATTAACACCAAAACATCGACAATTGGAGACTGTTCGCTATCTGTAGAGTTAGTTCACACACGAGTAAAGGCAGAATAAATCACGTCAACAGACAATCATCAACACCAAATAAACAAAGAAGAAGAAGAAGTGCATGGGGATTATTGTGAACTTGCTGAAGCCCAGAAGTCCACTGTTCAGAGAGAAATTGGAGACATAATCCCGTAAAATCAGCAGCAGCTCAGTCCGTTCCCCGCAGGTTTAAAACTCCTCAATCTAACAGCATTTATCATGAAATCATCAACTTTACGGACATAAACGATTCCATAAAGGGAGCCTACTCTTCTCAAGCTTTTGCCCACTTTTTGTTTCACAATCGGCCTCATGTGGATTTCTGAGGCAGAAATCCAGAAAGGAGCAGCATGGGAGCGGATTAGCTGATTCTGACAGTGAAGTGTAAGTTTCATCTGTCTTGTTTCCACAGAAATTGACGGTTTACTTCTTATTTCTTTATATACACAGTTCACCTCAACAATAAACTGGACTGGTCCCACAACACCAACGCCCTGAAGGGCCAAAGTCGCCTCCACCTTCTGAGGAGACTGAGGTCCTTCAGAGTGAGCAGGACTCTGCTCAGGACTGTTTATGACTCTGTGGAAGCCTTTGCTCTCCACTACGCTGCCATGTGCTGGGCCTCCGTACAGCACAGAGCGGGACAAGACCAGACTGAACGAGATGAGGGTCAGGAGTGCCAGCTCTGGACTCTGTGGAGGAGGTGAGGGACAGGAGGGTATTAGCCAAGCTCACCTCCAACATGGACAACACCTCCCACCTACTGCACAGGACTGTAGAGGAGCGGAGCAGCTCTTTCAGTGGCAGACTGAGAGTTTACTTCAAAGTTTACTTCTTATTTCTTTATGTACACAGTTGTTATTGAAGTCGTGGTCCTGTGAAGCTTCCTCACCGTAAACGAGCCGTACATTAAACTGTGCTCAATGTGAGTCACAGTTACGTGCAGACGCCAATGTGAGCCCGGATTTGGACTAAACGATTTACTTAAGTGAAAAAATCAATGTCTAGTCTTTTGTAGTTCAAAGCTCAATAAATCAGGCAGGGATTGGATATTTAAAATTCTCTCTGAAACAACCTTCAAAATAATGTTCAATCCCACACTGGAATGTTTGGAGTCGGAGTGCAGAAAGTACTAATATTTTGTAAAGATAAGATAAGATAAGGTAAACCTTTATTCATCTCACAAAGGAGAAATTCACTTTACAGTCGGCGTTGAAGTCTGTGCGTGCGTCTTTCTCTGTTTTGTCAAACAGAAAAGAATTTACCCTATTCTGATTACAGCGTCATCTCTGTCGCCTTTTGTGTTACATGTGGATATCAAATATGTGCCTCGTCGCAAGAACCAGTGACACAAGTCGGCCACAAATCGAGAATGGAGATTGTTTTAGAAAACAGTATTGGTATAGTTAAAAGCGTGAAATCACTAGCTGTTGCTAACGCTCTGAATAGCCAAATGCTAACGCTGGAATACTACTGCAGAAGTTCGTTTTTCTGCGTGAAACCAGTGAACTTTTCCAGGCTAACTTTTCCAGTGTGACTGATGATGCCCTGCAAGCATGCACAGCGCCACCTGCTGACCATTACGTTTCCAGAGCCAGCTCACCCTCAGAGCATGTTTAAGCTCTGATTGCATAACTCTACATTGAAAATAACTGAGCGAGGAAAATGGATTTGATCACAAGTTAAGGAGCTAACGTGCTAAGCTAACGTGGTGTGTTCAGTGGGTTGGATTTGTTTGTGTTTTGTTTTGGTCGTAAGCCGTGTGTGCAGGTTACGGATAATATAACGTAGTCATTGTCCATGGCACTAATGACCGTGTGTGAGTTCTTCTTTCCCTCTGGTCACATGTGTGTGTGTTGGGATAATGTTGCTAGTTGTCATTGTGTTGCTAGTTGCTGTTGTGTTGCTAGAGGTCGACTCTATGGGAAGTGGATTAATGCAAGAGATATTTATTTATATACTACCTGTTTGCAAACAAATGTTTTTTTTTTCTTTGATGGCACATTTTTCTTGCTTTTTGCCTTTTCTCCCCCCTGTGCTTTACAGCTTTACGGGGGGAGGCTTAACTAAGTCAGATGTAGATGAGCCCTATTGTCACTCACGAGCTGAGGTGAGAACTGCCCAAAAGTTTAGAAGCTGTTTTCTCAACTAAGAGAAAATCGGAGAGGTTAGCTTCAACTGTGAACACATTGACTGCCAATGACGTCTGTAGACGTCAATTGAACTCCGAACGTTGACTGTCAATGACATCAATTAGGTTTTTCAACGGGAACAGCTGCAGAAAAGCCTCGAGCATGTCTGGTGTTAAAATCTTAGTTGTGCTGCCAAATGCTGCCACCTCGTGACTCAATAAAAATAAAAGAACTACAAGTTCTTTTATTGAGTCACTAGGTGGCAGCATTGCTCTTTCTTCTTCTCAGCTTTTTGATCAGAAAACAGATTTTGGGTGATTTCACCTATTTTCTACGGACAATTACTAAAGAATGGAAAGAGGTACAAACAAACTGTTTTTAGATGAAAGAAGAGAGTCTAATCTTTCTTTTGGTGGGTTTCACGTTGACATAGACCAAGACCTACATTTTCTGTGGGTCTTGAAAAAACTGTCAAAATCCTGAAAAACCTCTGGCAGTGTGGAGCTCTCTGACTTGAACATGGCTGACAGCCAATGAGATACTCCAAATATCATCAGATACCCATGTGTTACACTTCATTGGAAAGCTTGGAGACCACACTTTCGTAATGGCCAAAAAATTGAGTTGTGTCCTCCATCTCCGTGAAGGGTCACATATGTCAATGTTTGTCAATGAAATCGGCCGGGGTTATGTTGTCGTTATTTCCGGGAATTCTCCGATTTTCTAGCGGACATAACATCATAAAATCGTACAGGGTGACTTTTGTATTATTTTTACTCTGAGGTTAAGGGAGAAAAGCTACAGATCTCAACCTTGACCACTGCGTGAAAGATGGATGTTTTCACCTTAAGTACAAACCATAACTCTATACATTACATCACGAGATCGTCCTCAGCGTCCTCAGTAACCTGTTGTGCGTCCGCTAAACCTCTGTGCCGCTGCGTGAGACGTGCGAGATGCTGATGTAATGGAAGTTCATCTCCGCAGTTTGGCCCCGTGTGGAACATCAGCCTCATTGGCCTCACTCGTAATGACTTTGTTTATGCTCACGCTCCTTCAGGGGAAGATCTGACCCAGTTCCGCGGAAAACAACTCAGTCTGGTGCCTCTCCCCGCGCAGACATAAGGGCTGTGATCCGCCGAACAGCAGCCAAAGCCTCCGCGCAATCACCGACGGATTTAAGGCTTCGATGTTTACTTGTATGCGTCGGAAAAAAAGTGTCTCCGTTTCGTGCTCGTCTTTAGGCCCCAACGCCGGTCGTCTTTGGTTTGTCGAATGCGCCAGATTAATGGGAAATGTGACGTGCGAAGACAGGCAAAGCTTCTAAACAATGGAATAACCAGCCCCGGCATGATCTTAATTGGGGTTGAAACATCACAGGAGTTGTTATTCAGCCTCTCCTCTTCTGATGCTGTCAGGATTGTGTAATGCGTTTATGTGGAGCGTATGACTGTCCTGTTCCCCGCTGAGCCCCTGAGACCCGCTGTGAGCGACACGAAGCAGAGGGAAGAGGGCAAAAGTGTGTTGGTAACAGTAATGCTGGGTTTACACATAACGCCGACAGATCACGGAAGCCAATTGGATTTGATGATTCGAGCTAGAGGCGTCACGCGTCGGCACAAACTGTCACTGCCGCGTCTTAAAATCAAGGGCATGAATCATTGCACAGTCACAAATATTGTCCCGCCATTGTGGGCCTTCGCAAATGTCACGTTCTGTCATGAATCTGTTACGAATGTTGGACGAATGTGGGACCAATATGTAAGACCAGCTGTTCCGGCTAGGGGTGGATACTGGTATTTTAATCATACTCGGTTTACGATACAGATTACTAAAACAACATTTGTCATTTTTTTGAGCTGAAACAAAAAAAAACTTCCTTTAATGACACCCTGGACCAACAGCATCAAAGCTTGGTCTCTAAAGAAATATTTTTGTCGGTACCTGCTTTTGCTACTTTATTTTTCTACGCCAGTACACTGGAAAAATGCCATCTTATCATCAGAATGGCTTGAAAAGTGCTTGAATTCAGACATTTAATGATGCTTTTGAGCATGTTTGGACTGTCTTGAAATGAGATGCCAATGGGACAAGCAGTTAGATGCTTAAAATAAAAGAAATTAACTTGAACACTATACTATACTAAAATAGAGCATCACTAAGTAACTCTAGCCCCTAGAGGCCATAAGCGCAACTGCAGGTGTCGTAGAAAGTTATTTAGCTTATCAATTGTCCGTGAGAGTAAATACTACACTGACAGAAAAGACAAAGGGACAGAGGGATATTGTTCATCCAACTACACAAGGGAGATTTTTTTTTCACTCAAACTTGGCTGTAAATACTGTTCAAGTGGTGCTAGCCCGCAGTTGGCTTTGCCCGTTAGCCTGTTAGCTTCTTTCCATTAGATTCCATTGGTGTGTATTGGTGACTCTGGTTCGGTGGCAAGTTGCAATTGTGGTTTTCTGGCCACAGACACCAGGGGGAGATGAAATCATCCAATTAACACTTGTATTACCCCCAGAGGGACTACGAGAAGGATTTATCAAGGTAAACAAGTTACTTAGTATTGCTTTAAAATAAGTAGGAAAACAGTAGGAAATTAACCTTTTGTTCCATTGGCAACTAAATAGTCAAAACCTACTCAAAATCAGCACAAATTTAAATATTTCAAGCACTTTTAGGTCATTTTGTTTTTCACCTGTAACGGTGGCAATCCCCCTCCCGGCTTGGTGGACGATAAAGCTTACATTCTCATGTCTCCTCTTTGCCCACTCTTCCGGGTCCTTTGTGGTGACCGCTTTGTCCTCTTAATAAAATAAACTTTCCAAATTCTAATCACATAGGTGACTGTTTCTAAACGCTTCTAGCGCTGCCGTCTGGCCGTGAGCCGTGCGCCATCTTGCTCCATCGCTTCAGTGCCTTCTCTGCATGTACCAAAACAAACCTCCCGGTGCAGCGTGGGTTTATCAGTTACTGTGCGTACACTACAAATGCTCTCACTCTGTATTACAAAGCAGCACTAATCAACCTAGAACATCAAGCTCAAATCCATGAATTGAGGGTGAACCATTATATTAGTGAAACATTTTTTGCAAGCCCAAATATTTTTATGTGGGGGAAAAAAATGATATTTGTGTGTATTTGACCTTGCAGCATGGCGCCTTTACTTTAGATCTTGGTGTCCTCTTCATCGCTCCAGGATCAATTGTTTTGCAGGTACAAGGTCCAATGTCCACATAAAAAGTTGCACAATGCACATTAAACAACATTTGTGCCTGAGTTCACCCTCTGTTCGACCCATAGATATATATAAAGGCTAGTTACCTTAAGGCAGAGTCACTTCTGGCACAACGGGCGGCCATCTTGCCACAGGAAAGCTTTCTGGCTCAAGTGAGTGAGTGATCAGCACGAACACAAATCCTCATATCTCGCTCAAATCTTCCCAGATTTACAAACGTGGCTATAATTCTGAATGCTGGAACATGTTGAAATAAAGATTTTCTTTAGTTATGGTTATTTAAAAGTACATGCACCATAAACACAATGTTATGAGTGAGCGAGCTCCCTGTGGCAAGATGGCCGCCGTGTGCGGACGTCGACCTCCATTGGTCAGCAGTGGCCTCTTATCTTCCCTTGAGTCAGCAGCATTCACTACATCTGCACAGCGCCACCTGTTGTTCTGGACTGTGCATCTTAAGGCTTTTCAAATAAACACAACACATTGCCAGTTTTGCGTTTTACATTGGAGCATTCAGACATGCATCTGCCTTTCGAATGTAGAGGAGTAAAAGTAAAAAGTTCTCAACACAGAGACTACTCAGGCAAAGTACTGCTCCACTAACCGCCTGTGTGTACGACTGGGAGCAGCAGTTCAGTGGCAGTTGTACCTGTCGTCCGCGCCGCCCTCGTAAACAAACCCAGCGGGACACTGACACAAATCTAATTTCCCTCGCTCCACGTGCGCTGAAGCGGGGGGTGTGTTTGATTCGATCGTGCGCGCCCCAGCCCCGGGAGGTTTGTCTTTGGGTGACATTCTGCCGCAGACGCCATCCCTCCCCCTGCCCTCCAGCGGCCCGCCCCCACGGCCCGAGCCCATGTTTGTTTGTTTGCTTTAAGGCACAAGACAAATGCACGGAAGCCCCCGCTCAGCGAAGGGGAAACACCGAGGCCAAGGATAACACGGGGAGGGAGAGGGGGTCAGGAGGAGTTTATCTCATCTGTCAGCAGCCGAGTGCAGCATGTTCGTGTTCTTCCTGCATCAATTACGTGGTATTTTCATGAGAAACGTCTACAAGGAAAACCCACAAACGTTTGTATCACTGACAAGGTCACTCCGAAGCTCTGAGCCTGTTCCTACATCTGTGCAAACGACTTCCTGGACCCCCCTTATATTACGGTCTGCTTATTAAGTATTAATGAGGTATTAATAAGCATTAATAATTAACATTGCAGTGTTTTGTGTCTTTTTCTGCAAACTGCATTTGAAGTTTCAGTGTTCCACATTGTTTTTCTACATCTTTGCTGTGTTTTTGTGAGGTTCAGTGGATTTTTTACTGCAGAGAGTCGGTACTAGCCATGAAGGACCCAGCATTTCTGAAAGTAAACAAACAGCTAGCTTACCAGCTAAAGACCTGAGACTTACACATTTCTTCTGCTGAAACACTGAAGAGGCACCAAGAGCCCCCACACCTGCAACTCAGTGCAGGAAACAATAATGCCTTACACTTGCATTGCGCTTTACAAGCCTGTATTACCAAGTTTCTCAAAGCGATACACGGTCGACATTATTCATTCATTCACTCCATGGTGGTAAGCTACTGTTACCCACTGCAGGTGGAAACTAGCACAAGTGCTACAGCCTGGTACAATGCATCTCTCCCTTTTGAGGTTAATGTATCTTGTACACTGTCCCTGTTCAAATAAATAAACTAAACTAAACTAAAGTTAAAGCACTGCACAGACCACATTCACTCAGGCTTCCTGGTGTTCCCAAACTGTCTCCCATCCAAGTACTGATCGGGCCCTCCACTGCTTAGCTTCCAAGGTCTGACAGGATTGGGCATAGCAAAGGCGGTGCAGCCATAGAAGGGAAGATGTCACAAGAGGCACGACAGGAAACAAAAAAGGGACAAACAAGGAGGTATCTGGGCAAGACTCACAGCTAAAGCAGACACATCTTCTATTCCTACTATTGTTCTGGCTAATGTTCATTCACTGGAGAATAAACTGGATTACATTCATCTGCTAAACTCTTCCCAGAAGATGGTGAACGACTGTTGTGGAGCGGAGGGAGCTGCGCAGGAGGAAGGAGGAGGTGGAGGAGCTGACCAGTGCAGGACACCACGCTCTGAAACAGAGACAAACCCAGGAGGCGGTGCTCCGTTTCAGAGGAGAAGGCAGTACCTCCAAAAACAGCTGGTCAGGTTGTCCCACAATGGCGGCTCAGGACTAACCCAACACCTGAACAATTGTACAATGACAAATAAAGCGCTCGCTTATTTGTTGTATTGCATTTCAATATTTCTAGTTTACTTTCCCTAATTGAGTTCCCAAAACTCCCACAGTGCTTTGTGTTTGTTGATTCCCATTGCCTTTCATCATCATCAATCCTCAACCAGCGCCCCCTACCAGTTAAATGACAGAACGCTGATGGAGACGCGCAGCTAATGGTTATTGAAGTTTAATTAGTATGAATGTGATGACTGTGGATTTCCGGCTCGTGTTAAAGGGTGCGGGCTCCGGTCCCTGCGTCTCCCACGGTTAAGTGTTTGCCGTGATCAGCCCCGGCCTCTTTAAGTGTCACTTTGGTTTAGATTTGAGTCTTCGCCCGCTGGTCGGACGCTCACTCCCCCGCCGAGAAACCGCTGTCCCGTTTACGCCGCGGGGGGGGCGGGCGAGCAGAAGAGGGCGGAGGGAGAGGCTTTAAAACGGCACTTACATGTTCGTTCGGCTGGAAACTCCAATAAAGTGGCTCTAAATTATTATCCAAAGAGCAATATGCAAAAAGGATTACTTCAAGTTAATTACCAAAGCTTCATTTCACAGGCATTTCCTCACATTTCAGCTCTTTATTTTCAGACTTGTCCACGGTGAATCCTCTGCAGAGTCTGAACCTCTCCTCTGCAGAGTCCAAGTAAAGAGGAGTAGTACAAACTGTGAGCATGAGTGTGATCCCGAATGGAGAAACCAGTTTATAAAGTCCCGTCTTTGAAGAATTGGGTTGTTAAAAATTAGTTTGGATACAACAACAAACAAGCTCAATAGTAGCGCCCCCTTCCGTCACATTGTGAAGAAAGTGGTCAGTCAGAAACTCCACATATTTTTCAGAGGTCATTTCACGCTTTCAGGGATCCTAAAGGGGCCGACCAGCTCTCTCCCCATGATTCTGGCCCAAAACATGACTCCGCCCCCTACTTACTGACGTCACAGCCTTGTTGGGACATGGTGGCCATTCACCAACGATCCACTACTCCATCCATCTGACCATCCAGGGTTACACGGCCTCATCAGTGAAGAGGACTGTTTGAAAATGAGCCTTCATGTATTTCTGAGCCACTGCAGCCGTTTCTGTTCATCAGCTTCATAGAAGGTTGGATAGAAGGTTTATGCACAACTGCAGCCTCTGGAGGGTCCTGCACCTTGATGTTCGGGGGACTCCAGAGGCACCAGCAGCTTCAAATACCTGTTTATTAATCTAATGTGTTTGTCTGGCAGAAACCGTCCTCATTGTGCCTTTATCTGCACAATCCCGTGTGTGTCTCGGAATCAGTCATAAATCTCTTAACAGTACGATGATGAAGCTTAATCTTTCATGAAATATCGAAGGTTTTCATACCTAGACCAAGGCATTCAACTATTTCATGAGAAATCCTTTCTCTTTCGCATATTGCTTGAAAATGATGGTCTGCTTGATTATGTTTAACGTCCTTTTTCAGTAGTTTTTCTCTTAACTGGGCTTAACCTGAAAACTAATCATCACAAACTCATTTTGGGTCGCGGGCCACATATAAAAGAGAAAATGTTTCCAATAGATGAATAATGATAATAAGCTGTGATTTCGTCAAAGCCCAAACTTTACTGTAGCTTCATTAATAACAATGCCTTACACTTGTATTACACTTTACAAGCCTGGGTCATTATTCATTCACTCCACACTCAGTGGTGGTAAGCTGTTATTGAAGCCACAGCCGCCCTGGGGCAGACTGTCCATTTACCACGTGGCTATACAATGTGTTGTTCATATCCTGAGCTCTTATTATGTCAGTGCCCTCTGCTGGACATGTGTGGCATTTTTTACATACTCTGAAATATATGCTCAACAAGGCAGGGGCCGGATTAAATCATCTCACGGGCCGGAGCAGGCCCACAGGCCATTTGTTTACCACCGCAGCTCTAATGTGTTACCTTCATTATAAAGTAGCGCAGTGATTAGGGCTGGGTACCGTTACATTTTTTTCGACACCAATACTTTAACGCTACTTAGTTGTCGGCACCGATACCCGAACAATACTTTTTTCGAGACCGATACTTAATTATTTGTCATTTAGAACTATAAAACAGATGAATAATGTTAATATATTCTTTTCCTTCCATATGATTTCTTTTACATCCGTATTAGTTGTTTGAGAAGACCCCTCCTGGAACCGCCACCATAACGTGGTGGAGGGGTTTGAGCACCCAAATGATCCTAGGAGCTCTGTTGTCGGGGGCATCGTGCCTTTGGTAGGGTCTCCCATGGCAAACAGGTCCTCTAGGTGACGGGTCAGACAAAGAGCGGTTCAGAAGCCCCTTATGAGAGACCAACAGGCCCGGTTAGAACCATGAGCCGTCCTTCTGTGGACCCACCACCTGCAGGAGGAGCCATAAGGGAATGGTGTAATGTGATACGACCCGGCAACGGACAAGTGGAAGAAAATGGATGGATGGATGTTTGAGATGAAACTTCCTTTAACAACAAAAGGGGCAGAAAAAAACTTCCCAGATCTATTATTTTTTCCTCCCATGTTTACCAATTTAAAAGAAAAATGTTCCCTCTAAATTCTTCCCAGATTTTTTTGTTTTTTTCTCTCCCAATTTTCCTAATTTTCCCCCAATTTTCCCCCTAATTTTTTATTATTGCAATTTTCCACGTTATTTCCCTTATTTATGTTTGATTCCCCAAATTTTTCCCAAATTTAACCCAATTTTTCCCACTATTTGCATTTTTTTTTACTTGTCTTCTTTTAAATTTGGATAACCAACAGCATAAAAACTTGAATATAAAGATTTTATATTTCTTTTCGGTACCTGCTTTCGATACCAGTAGTACCTCAACCTTCTTTTTCGATACCGTACTGGTATTGTCTAACGGTAACGCTCGTCGCTATAATGAAAAAGCATTGTATTAGCATACAACAGGCATTCAATCTTAAGTCTTTGGAAATATTGACATTGCTTGATTATCAAAAATACCAAAATCATGGTAGAAAACATGTGCAGTTGCAGGTTTTGTCACAGCATTACACAGTTTAGTCAAGGCAAAACATGAATTGGCTTTGCTGCTGTTTGAACCCTGTCCTAAAGGCGGATCCCTCTGTCACTGTGCTTCCATCTTACTTTCCCCGATCGTCTTTTCGAAGGTGGAGTGCAGTTTTAGCGTTGAAATAATAAAAGCCTGCCCCGACGTTACTGAGAGTGTCCGTAATTCAGATTTGGAAACACCGAGGGAGCGGAGCGGCGCGATTATGAGCCGCATTTATCAAACTCCGGGCCGTGAGGAGGCCGTGAAGTGGCTGAGGGAACATTTGCCTCCGGAGGGTCAGGGCGCACAAGCTTCAGCGAGAAAAAGAGCCGCTTTAACAGCAGTGAAAACGCAGGCTTTAGGGCAGTGAAAAGGGGAGAGAAACTGACTCAAATGAAAGGACATAAATAACAGAGCACACAAACACAACAACAGCAGCGGGTTTGTGCGGACTGTGGTGTAGCAATTGCCATCAGATCTGATCAAAGTTCAGTTACTGCACATTTTAAACATGTCCAGGAGCGTTAGTGCTGGAGAGAAGCCTGAAACACAATCAGGTTTCATTACTTCGGTATCAAAGTGTGAAAGTCTCAGGCAGTTGAGTAAAATCTCTCAGCTGTTTCTCAAGCTCGTCTCAGTCGGAGTTCTATAGTGAGACAGGGCATAGACGTAAAGAAGGCGTGCTAATGCTAACGCCGGGCTAATTTAGCTTCATTCCTGCTTCACGCTGGAGGAAAATGAGTAATATTTAGTCACACAACAGTGGAGAGGATCTGATCTCGGACATTCATCTTTGTGCCGAGGATCACGAGCTAAAGCACTAGAGAGATCCTTTTTCTTTCCCATATTGCTTGAAAATGATGATCTGCTTAATAATGTGGAACGTCCTTATTCAGTAGTTTTTTTCTCTTAACTGGGCTAAACCTGAAAACTAATCATCACAAACTCATTTTGGGTCGCGGGCCGAAATTCAGCTCCCACGGTGGGTCGCGGGCCACATATAAAAGAGAACATGTTTCCAATAGATAAATAATACTAAGCTTTGATTGAGCATTCTGGTTATATAAAATCATTTTTTTATATAAAATCATAACTCTGCACCGGAATGGGCTAGAGACTACCTTTTTATTTTATTTTACACACTCTGAAATGTATGCTCTACAGGGCAGGGGCCGGATTAAATCATCTCACGGGCCGGAGCAGGCCCGCGGGCCATTTGTTTACCACCCCAGCTCTAATGTGTTACCTGCATAATAAAGTAGCGCAGTGATTAGGGCTGGGTACCGTTACATTTTTTTTAGATACCAATACTTTAACGCTACTTAGTTGTCGGTACCGATACCCAAACAATACTTTTTTCGAGACCGATACTTAATTATTTGTCATTTATAACCATAAAACAGTAACCTGGCTAACACCAGGCTGCTGTGTGCGCTCGAATTATTTCGAACTGCACAACAGCCTGGGGACCATGGCCAAATCTCCGGTGGATTTGGGAACCAATCACAGAGCGAGGAGGGACGGCAAGACGATGACGCGCTATTCGATATACGGAAGCTTGTAGTTTATTTACGGATAATAAAAAAAAAGTTTATTTACGGATCCAACGTGACAGCAGCAGACACGATGGTATTTTTTGATCAAGCTTTAGACCTTGTTCTAAATAATTTAGCTCAAAAGTTTACAGCGGGTACGTCATACGTCATCTCATACGACGATACGATTGGCTGTGGCTACGTGCAGACGCATGAGACTTTTTTTTTTTTTTTTCGTATCGCCCAATAAACGAGTATGGACGATCGTAAACCACACCTCTCCTACGAGAAAATGAATTGGTGGTCCCCAGACTAAATATCACTTGTGATTTTAGTCTGGTGTTAGCCAGGCTAATAAAACAGATGAATAATGTTAGTTTATTCGTTTCCTTCCATTTAATTTCTTTCACATCCGTATTAGTTGTTTGATCTGATCTCGGACATTCATCTTTGTGCCGAGGATCACGAGCTAAAGCACTAATCGGATGCTGCAAGAGAAAAGCCCATTTCATTTCTATAGTCTAAAGTTATTTTTAATACTTAAAGGAACAGGCCACCGTTTTTCCATACTGAGATATGTTCTTACCTGAGCTTAGACGAGTTGATACGAGTGTTAATTTCGTCGACTAAAATATTTAGTCTTAATTTTAGTCAAAGTGATCATTTTGACGACTAAAATTGGACTAAAACTAAATTAAAAGTTTCTCATGAGACTCAAACTATGACTAAAATGTCCAGATATTTAAGTCGACTAAAATAAGAGTAAAAAAAAATGAAATGGAGAGACTAAAATCATCCAAACTTCTATTGACCGTCTGAAAGAGCCTCAGATCATGTAAATTATCTGCCAAAGGATCAGCTCTGAGCTTTGCTCATGTGGGAGAAGCTCTATAAAGCAGAGGAACAAGATTAAATATGATTATAATGAATATTATAAATGTAAAGTCGACTAAATTTGTCTTAAATTCAGTCGACTAAATTTACATACAATTTTAGTCGACTAAAACTAGACAAAAATGTTTTTGTTTTTTTTTACTAAACCTCGACTAAAATGTAATTACATTTTTGTCAAAAGACTAAGACTAAAACTAAATTAAAATATGTTGTCCAAATAAACACTGGTTGATACGTACCTGTCTGGTCTTTGTGCCCGTGGAAGAGCGTGGTAGCTTCCAACTTCACCCCCGTTTGGAGCTATAGGAATACATAGGGAAAGGCCAAATGCTAACAACATCTTGTGCAGTTACGCATCAACTCTTCTATGTGGAGGCAAGAACATATCTCAGTATGGAAAAATGGTGGCCTGTTCCTTTAAGTAAACATTTTCACCTAAACCAGTTTAACAATTACATTAAAAAAGACTAGATGCAAGTTTTATACTCACTAGTGCCACCTCAGGTCATATGTGAAACTGCACCTTCTACATTAAGCTCGTGCATGATGGCACTTCAGACCCGAAGTAACAACTTTCTGAGTGACAGTGCAGGATTTTAGAGGCAGTTGTGGTGAACAGGTCTGAGCTCATTTCTGGAACATGTAGGGGAAGGAAAATACAGAATTTTAACAATTTTAAACTCTGTATAGTGCCTTTAAGTAAACATTTTCACCTAAACCAGTTGAACAATTACGTTTAAGCTATCAATTATTTAGCATAATCATTATAATCATATTATTAACATCACCAAAGCATCTCCAGCCTGATGGGACTGGACTGTCCTCACTTGTACAGCAGGAGGAACATCTACTGAGGCTTTAGCAGACACACATGTCGGGACTCGATGGGAGTCACGTTTTTGTATTAAGTGATAACGTGAAGTTATTAAATTCGCTCATGGGACACACGGTCTGTGAGCTTTTGCTTTCTTCATGTTAAATCTGATTGAAATCTATGAAACTTCACGCTCCTCTCCTTCGTTACAGGGCCGTGTGTGTTCACTACATTGATTATATGACATTTAAAAGTTTTATTAAAAAGATTTATTATGGAGTACGAAGGCCTGCAGATCCGAATCACATGCTCGTCAACATGTGAATATGGCGCCGAAAGAAGTTTACTCTACAAGTAAATAAACTGATCACCACAGCTTTCATTCGGGACCAGGATGTTCATGGATCGGGTCCGGACAGTTCCAAAATCAATCACTGAACATCCTCATCATGTTTTAGTTAAGGGAGTGACAACATATCGATTTTGCAGGATGATATGATACCGATTATTCCGATATCAATACTTTTGATGAGATCATACATATTAATGACCGACGTGGCGCATATTAATGAGGCAACAGCGCTACACAGTTTTCACAGTCAATAGAGGCCAATAATGATGAAGGATTCAGTCAGAGCTGCTTTAAAGCACTTGGTAAACACTGACACACACATATATTACTTTAAGAGAGTTCTTATTATCAGAAATAAGATTCATTTGCGGTTCATTAACTCCTTTTGAAACAGCGGTCTCTTGTTTATTTCAAGGTAAATGAAGCGATGCCACTGACGGATCAATAAACCCATTTTCAGTGTCAGGGATCATTTATTCACTTATTTATTTAAAGGGACTATACAGAGTTTAAAAATGTTTAAACTAAGTATTTCCTCCCCCTACATGTTCCAGCCATGTCCTAATGTGTAGAATGAGCTCAGACCTGTTCACCACAACTGCCTCTAAAATCCTGCACTGTCAATCAGAAAGTTGTTAGTCCGGGTCCGAAGTGCTGTCATGCACGAGCTTAAAGGGATATTTCAGGATTTTTGACATGGGGCCTCATTTCCTAGTTATCCAGAGTGTTGCTGATTTCTGGAGATAATTTTTGTTATATTTGAAGAGTTTCGTGGCGCTAGGCTAGTGCAAGGCTAGCGCATTTCTATGGTATCAGCTAGCCTGCATTAAAAACAGTGTGACCCGCTCCACAGAGCACCTGAGGCAAATCACTTATAACACCAGACTAACCATATAAATGTCTGTGTCGATAATAGAATAATTTTTGGAATATAACTGACCTTGCATCACATGAATAATCGCATTTTGAGGGACTATTTTCTGGAAGATCACTCCGCTGCTGCGTAGCTTATACAACCACGAAGCAGATGCTGCTAAAATATAAGTTCTTTTTAAATGCAAAATGGTTAAATTAATAATCGACACAGACATTTATATGGTTAGTCTGGTGTTATAAGTGATTTGCCTCAGGTGCACTGTGGAGCGGGTCAGACTGTTTTTAATGCAGGCTAGCTGACACCATAGAAATGCACTAGCCTAGCACTAGCCTAGCGCCACAAAACTCTTCAAATATAAGGACTACAAAACAAATATCTCCAGAAATCCACTTTACTCTGGATAACTATGAAATGAGGCCCTGTGTCAAAAATCCTGAAATATCCCTTTAATATAGAAGGTGCAGTTACACGTATGACCTGAGGTGGCAGTAGTGAGTATAAAATGGCTAACTTGCATCTAGCCCCTTTAAAGAACAAGGAGTACAAAGCACATGGAAACAAATGTAAGTGAGGAATATTATAAAAACGTTGTCTAAAAAATTGTGACTTATTGTTATCTTTGAGCAATACATCGATTACCACAGTATCAGCGTATCGTTAGGTTATCGTTATCGTGAGCCATGTATCACATATCGTATCGAATCGTGACCCAGAGGTTCCCACCCTAAACTTTTAGTCACGATGGGCCACTTTAGCCGTCACCGTCTCATTATCGACATGAAAAAAGGGGGCGTCGACGATATGATTTCCCCAAGGTTATCGTCGGTGAAAACGAAACACAGAAAACGCTATTTTTACCGCGAGCGATCAAAGAATGTATTTGGACGACGCCCGGACCTATTTAAATCTCACATTTGGCTGCTTCTTCTTTCTCCGCGGAGTCGTGCCATGTTTAAAAAAACGGCTAATCCTTTTAATTACAGCTCCAACAACATGTCCTGAAAGACATACGAGCCTTGTATTACTTCTGTTTGGCGCGAATACTCTGGGACATGTTCGTAATAATCATTTCCAAAACAGAAACTGCCACTCTAATTGCAATACTCGACAGAAAAATGACATCAAACACATCAGCCCTGCTCCATTTACTTCCTGCCTTTTCCTTCGGGTCAGAATGGTCTCCTTTGCTCAGACTCAGAATTGGGCCACTTTTCCAGCCCCCGCCACCGTCCGCCGCATCCTGCCAAAAAATGACACCGAACGCCGCGAAAGCACCAGACAAGTCATTTCCGCTGCAATTTAGTGATTACTTCTGAAAGCTACACCGGGAATTTTCGACGGCAATTTGTCCGCGCCAAAGTCACCTGAAAACACCGTCCATTTGAGAAAATATGCCCCGCAATTACGGATTTACGCCGACGCGGGCTGCAATCGCCTTCACATGGAGCGAAGGCTGGACCGGCGTCACGGGGCTTTCAGGGACAGTCAGTTTTTGGATGTTGCTTTGGTCTTCGGTTTTCCGAGATCTGGAACCTGGATCGACAAATCGAAATTAAATCATGCTATAAAGATGTTCCCTTGGAGAAGCATTTCCCTTCATTTGAGAACTCTGGTCATTTGTTCCTCTTCTTCTGCAACCTGTATATTTCTAGTTATAATGTCCTAAGTAAAACACGAAACTGCATATTTTCAAAGCCTGTAATCGAACACTAGATCTCCCCTAAATGTGTGTTCATCACGGCGCCATGAAGGTGCTAACCTCGCTGAAACTGAACATTTGTGCCCAGTCACTAGAACCAGGGACACTAGAGAAACTTTTAGGTTCAAACCGGCTTGTTTAGGGAGATTTGGGGGCGTGGCTTTGTCTGTGTGTGTATTTACATACTGGGTAAACAAGGTTGGATGGACAAAGATTGTATCAGACGAGCTGAACCGCACGTTACAACCAACATGTTTGGAAGTGGATTTATAAATCATGGATTATGTGGCGGGCGGTATTCCAGGCATGTCCTAGTGGGACAAGGCCTCGTGGAAGGCCCAGGACACGGTGGTGGGACTATGTCTCCGAGCTGGCCTGGTGTCGCCTCGGGGTCAGAACAGCTGGAGGAGGTGTGTGTGGATCGGGAAGTCTGGGCATCTCTGCTGAGACTGCTGCCCCCGCGACCTGGCCCCGGGTAAAGTGGAAGAAAATGGATGGATGGATTATGCGGCGCCGCTTCCTCATGAAGAGCCTTGATAGCAAAGCAGCGACAGCGGGACAGAGACGACAATATGGCCACGGCAGCTTCAGCGTTAAAAAAGGGAGGACTGAGACCCCACACATATGACAAGACAGGGGGAGCTTTACAGCGGTGTGGCTTTTCTAAATGAGATGTAAATTAGCCTAATTGTCACTCCCAGAGAGGTGAGAACAGCCCAAAAGTTTAGAGGCCGATTCCTCTCTTTGACATATTTCCTAATTTTCCTAGATTTTCCATAGTTCCTAAATTCAACTTTCCACATCTTCTCCAAATATGATCCGATTTCCATGAAGCTTTGTCCCGCCCAAAATGCCCCAAAACCAAGTTGTGCCGCCCGTTCTCGTGATGGGTCACATTTGTCTTTACTGGGTCATTCCCATCGCTGCCTGAGGAGGGCGCTCCAGGCAAACTTTACTGGGCATTCTTTCAAATATCCTATCCTGGGCAAGAAGTGGAGTTTAACACACATTAGGGATGTGCGGATCGACACCACAGTATTGATATATCGATACCAAACGGCTACTTTTTAAGTATCGATATTGGGCAAAAAGTATCAATGCTAATTTGCATATGTAAAAAGAAGGCGTGGCAGCAATTTTAAACATAAAAGGACAATTTAAATCTTTGTTCTGAGCTAAAACAGTCCACATCAGCAGGGGATTGAACTAAGCCATATCAATCTGGTTTAGATTCTGTTTGTCATTTGTTTGTTTATTTAATTTCACATTAACATTGTTTAATTAACCAGTTAAAGTAATATAATTTTTATTTACCTATTAATTATATAAAATAACCAGCTTTAGAAATGTATATTGATTGAAATACATTCATCCATGCAAAATGGCCAGTATCGGTATCGAGAAAAATGACCCCAAAAGTATCGGTATTGATTCCAAAAAAGGTGGTATCGCCCATCCCTAACACACATTATAACGGGAAGAAGAGTGTGTTAGTGAAACTTTTTTGGTGCAATACCAGCACGATATCCTCCAGATTAACGGGTTGCACTGTGCAGTGACTGATCGGTCGGTACTTTATTGATCCCGGAGGAAATTGTGCAGCAGCCTCTCGCTCATGCACACAAACAGAGCAGGATCTACAGAATTAAGAAGTTAAAAACACATCATAAAGCAATAAATACATAACAGCCCAACAGAAGTTAAGGCACTTCCTCCTCTGCTCCCGCCTGAAGTGGCTCTGTTCTACAGCCTGATGGCACGAGGGACACACGAGTTCCTCCATCTGTCCTTGGAGCATGAGAGAGGAGTCTGGAGCTCACGGTGCTTCTCTGGCAGGAAAAGACCGAGCTAAGGGGGTGGCTCTGATTCATCAGGATCGCCCTGATCTTGGAGAGCGTCCTCTGCTCCGCCACCTTCTCCACTGATGGAAAGATATATTTAAAATGTGCAACGAAGGGGACGCTACAACAGAAAATGCCTGGACCTGCCTTAAATGCATCCAGCACTGCCATGTGGACTAGTCATTCTCTTGCACTAACCAAGTATATGCGTTTCCAATGACATCACACATAGTTCCAGCCGCCATTTTGAATACCGAAGTAGAATTATGCAGTAACATGTAGCAATATCTCTACTCAGGATTGACAGTGGCATTTTAATGTGCTTGTAATCATTGCTCAAGTAAATAACAGTAAAAACAGACGTAGCAGCTCTGTCTGTCGAGCTACAGCAGGATTTACTTAAGATCTGCTTCACTCTGAAGACTAAATGAACACATCAAAGAGAGAATAGAAAAGCTTTCTCTGTGATTTTTACAGTTTGTCATATCGACAGAGTCTCAGTCTGAGTCAGTGTTTAAGCTGCTCAAGATGATAGCATGCTACCGGTTAGCAACTGTCAATAGCTTCAACACGATAAACACATGTGCGGCCCACATCTGTGATCATAATACGAATACTACAGTAACAGCTCAGCTCTGACCTCTGTCACATGATGTATCCAAGGCCAGATGTTTGTGAATCAGGGCTTTCTCGTGGAGAGGTCTGAGCTGAGCTGTGGAAGCTAAATGCTAACCAGTAGCATGCTAAAGTCTTGAGCAGCTTAAACACTGACTCACTGGTTTCTTCACATATGCGAATCACACACATGTTTTTGCCGTTATCTTCTTAAGCAACGATTAAAAAGGCCACTGTCCATCAGTTGTCTTTCATTTTCATCCTGAGTAGAGATGGTTACATGCTATAGTACTACATAATGCTGCTTCGGTTTTCAAAATGGCCGCCATAACAAAGGTCACATGACTGAAATGCATGTATTGATAAAACATATTAAGTTTGGTAGTTTGCTAAACCTACAGGAGCACTTCTCACAGCTTCCTCATTCGTACGACTTGTGACCACTAAGGCTTAAAGTGATAGTCTGTATGTTTGCAAAGGCTCTTAGGCTGGAAAATGAGGAGAGCAGGAACAAAATTTTCAAAATTAAAGCTCTTCCTCCTCCCTCCTGATTGGATCTGACAGGCTGGTTCACAAGGAAAGCTCGTCTCATTGGTCAAAGTGGTATTTTGTGAAACTCTTGGCAAAGGACAAGACAGATGCTGAACGAGGATTAGCTTGGCTCAAAAGTTAGCGGTGTTTGTCAGCTTGTTTTCTGGCTCCTTTAGTTTCTATGGGGGGAGATCCTGGAAATGTCGGGCAGCAACGTTTTGGGGCAGGGTTTTGAGAAAAGTCAACTTCTATATCAACTCATAGTTTAAAAAATGACAGACAGACTATGTATATTTGTATATCTTTTGAGAACTGGGAGTTCTCCGTGGGATTCTTAGACAACAAACCGGAGTATTATTTTGCTTTATCTACGGAGTTTTGAGTAATCCTGCTGTTTTTATCTACTGCAGCGCTCTGACACGTCACAGATGAAGCGCAAAACTCTACAAAGAATGTTTTATTCATGATGTTCACTTTAATGATAATCATTTCTCCACAGATCTGTTCGAAACCTCTATCTCGCCCATGTTTTCCCAGACATTTCACTTTTTTGCGAAAATCACTGAAGCTTTCCCAATCTGTCAACTAAAACTTTTCATAAAACTTTAAACCCCCGCCGCGCCTGGACTTAAACTTTGTGAGATAATTTAAGCCAAACAAACTCGGCGTCAGTGAAGCGCTCACATTTCCACACTGCCCTGAACACATCGATTTTAAACTTTCCTCGGCTCCTGGACACGTCGCGGCGAGATGAAGTTTCCTCAACTTTTGACCTCCATTCGAGAAGTATGGATCTGGAATGGCTGGCATTTCAAGTCTAAAGATTTTGGTAACGTGTCAATTGTTTCTCAAAAGCCCGAGCTGTAAAGCAGGGCAGGAAACGTCAGGTTCTGGGGGCAAAACGTGGCCCTCTATACTGATTTTGACACATACTAATACACAAATTACAGATCACACACCAGTCAAAGATGTGGTTCTCGAGTGCTATTGTGTCACAAACCCAGAAAAACACTTTGAAACTAGAGTATTTTCCCACACAGCACTGATTTAAAGCAGAACTAAGTAACTCATGCCCCTAGAGGCCATAAGCGCCACTGCAGCATGTTACGGTTTTTTACTCACTAATTGTTCGTGAGAGTAAATACTACTACTATTGATAGAAAAGACAAAGGGACAGAGGGATATTGTACATCCAATTTTGTCACTCAAACTTGGCTGTAAATACTGTTTAAGTGGTGCTAGCTCTCAGTTAGCTTTGCTCGTTAGCCTATTAGCTTCTTCTTCGTGATCCCATTGGTGTGTATATCAGTGGTTCTCAACCTTTTGGAGCCGTGACCCCCATTATAACAGTTAAAGGGGTTCGTGACCCCCCCGCCCGGGTCACACCGTGAGAAATCGGAACATTAGCCTACATAATTCTTAAAAAACTAAGAAAAAAACAAATGGCTAAAGTAAAATTCATCAAATTACTAACATAGAATTGCACTCTGGTAAAATATCACACACATGCGACAATAAACGATTACAATATACGCTAATAGAAAAATGTATGTTATCTCCATGATCTGCCAACCCCCCAGGTTGAGAACCACTGGTGTATATGTCTGTTACGACTTCTGGGTTAGCATAAACTACAACAAAAACTCTTCAAAACCACAATCAATATTTCTGAAACTCAACAGAGAGTTACTGAACATACTTATTTATCGGGCCCATTAGCCAGAAATGCTGTACCTACCGCTATAAAAGTAATATTTACCAGGCTATTCGGGTTAAATGCTAATGTGCTACGCTAACCCCGGAAGCAGCGACTTAAGTAAACATTACTTTTTTAGCAGTAGGTGCGGCATTTTTGGCTAATGAGTCAGAGAAATAAGTCGGTTCAGTAACTCTCTGCTGAGTTTCATAAATATTAATTGTGTTTTTTAAATGTTTTTTTCTTGCATATTTGCCGTTCTGCTAGGACCCTAAAGTCGTGACGTCACACTTAACAAACGTATCGGTGGCTCCAACCCGGAGGCAGGAAAGTTGCAATTGTGGTTTTTCTTTTAATCATCCCATTAACACTTGTATTACCCCCAGAGGGACTACGAGAAGGATTTTTTGAGTTACTTCGTTCTTCTTTAAGCACAGAGTAAGCCTAAAATTGTGTGTCAGGACAAAAACTTGAAAGGAATGTTTCTTGGGATGACTTATGAAGAAATTGTTCCATGACCCACTTTTGTTTCCTGACCCACCGGGTTAGGGTAAGAACGACTGTGTTAAAATACTCCAAAAAATCACATTGTTTTTGTATTTTAACATGGTCCAGAGAGCTTTAAGCTGGGCAGGAAATCTTATTTGCACCATGCTTTTCACATGACACAAGTCGCCCAAAGAGCTTCACAAGGGACGATGTTTGATTCACATACTGGTTATTAGTAAACCACCCCAGACCCTGCGAGGACCAACACAAACCACTCACTCACGCCTGGATACAGTGGTTCCTCATCGAGGCTTAACCCAGGCCTGTTCTGTTTAGCTTCAGCAGAGATTGGACATTAATGTTAATGTTTTATTTTGTTTATGTGTATGTTTCAGAGACAAAAGGAAGTGCATATTCATGAACATTGAATGAAACAAATGTAAACATGCCAGATTACAGCCCCCGGGCATCGTTTCCCTCGGCGAAACCCCTGGAGTCTGATGTTACAGAACAAAGCACTGATACTTTACAAAGACATTGGGCCAGATCTTCTGCCTGGTGTCAGGACAGCCCTGCTCCAAAGCAACGTTAGACAGGCGTCATCTTGCTGTTGTGCCATAGGAATAAGAGAGAAAGAAAAGGTCGACTGAGGCGTTGTTTATCACAAGCAGCACAGAGCGTTGCTCTCCTATCAGCCTCATTCTTTTCCTTGTTTACAGCGCACTGCCTCGTGCTCTTCCTTTAGCATTACATTTAGCAACACTGTCCATGTCCGGTGTTCAGCCAGTCCCGCTGTAGGGCAGGTTGGCACTCGACTGGCCGTAATTGCCTTAACGCGACCCAAACAAAAGCACATGCTCACTCCCCAGTACTCCCTCTCAACTCCTCTCCCTTCCCCTCGCCAAGTCCGGTTGGAGGAAAAGTGTTGTTCTACATAACATCGGCATAGGCCACGGGAGTCTGTCCTGCCCGCTACAGCCCATTCAATGCGCCAGAGGGCTGCAAGATCTAAAAGTGCGATCCTAGTAAGCACAAAAAGTCTGTGTTTAGCAAAACAAGTATTGCTCAGGCCCAGATTGTAAAAATCACCACAGTTTCAAATGTTTCTTAAGGATTAGGAGACTTCCCTTCCCTCTCTGTCAAACTGTCAAAGTGGATACAAACTGTTCCAGAACTTTGTACCGTGGACTGACAGGACATTTTGAGAAAATGGAAAAAGTATTAGTAAGAGCGGTGGTAAACAGTAGCAGCCGCAGTGGTAGTAGGGCTCAAAGTAGCTGTCATAATAGAAATACAGTAGTAGTAGAAGTATTAACCGTAGTACTAGAAGTAGCAGCAGGAAGTACTTTAGAGCTGTACTTTCCAGTGAAAACTTTGCGCCCCTGATTGGCCCATCCCGCCGCTGTCGGAGCCGTAATAAGCCCGTTCTGCTCCACGGGGTTTTCCTAAAAAGCTTCACATTAACAATTCACACGTCGCCAACTCCGGCTCGTCCGAATCAATTCTCATTTTCCTCTCCTCCTCCTCCTCCTCCTCCTCCTCCATCTCTCCATCGCTCTCTCTCTCTCCGTCTGCTGCCAGAGCTAACGCGCTAACAATCTGCACTCGCTCGGAGTGAATGTGAGGCAACGCGTCGAGAGGCAGCGCTAATACATCCAGCCTGAGATAAATTGGCAACAGTTTTCTTCCAACGAATATGAAGCAACTTTTATCGATGGGAAATTCAAACTTTTATGACAATTCGGTCGGTAAAAAGGCAGCCGCTTAGACTCCTGATGGGAATTGGTGGAGGGGGAAGAAATAACGCTCACAAATTGCGAGAAACGAGTGCGGAGGAGACTTTAAACGGTTGTTGTTCAGTCCGGCCTCGGAGCAAGAAGGTTTTGATTCTCAAACCTTTCTGTACGTTTTGTTGATTTCAAGACATTTATATAATCAATATGGATTTTCTGAGGAGGTTTAGAGGCTGCAAAGTGTGTAAAAAAAAGCCCACAGAATCGAAAAACTGAAGCTTTTATGACACAGTGTTTACATGCAGGTTTTCAGAAGGTCTGCACGTCCAGTAAAGACTTCTAACCAAGCTTTGACCTCACTTAAACCAGGGTTAGGCAACGTCAGGCCCGATCCGGCCCTACAGCATAGTAGCTCTGGCCCCCATGATGATTTCGAGACATAACTTTAGACAGAGATCAAAGGCCTTTTGACAATGAAGAAAATCAGTCCTCCACCCAGAAAACTACCCCTGACCAAATGCAGAAGCTGAAGCTCCGCACTGTTCTGGAATTGATCCTACAGAAGATGCTGGTGCAGTTCTACACGGTCTTCATCAATCCTCACCTCCTCCTCCATCCCCGGCGCCACAGACCGGGACAAGCATCGACTGCGCAATGCTGAGAAGGTGATTGGCTGTGAGTTACCACCTCCCCAGGACCTGGAGACATTTAGGTCAGATCACAGTTGACCCTTCTCACCCTGGACACGTGCTATTCACACCCCTCTCAGCTTTTTCCCCTCCGCCATCAGACTCAAGAACAAAAAAAAAACACTCAATAACTCTATATCCGACTCGTGAACATAAAAACCTGTTCCAAGACATTTGCACCAGTTGCTCTATAACGCTGAATGACGTCACCGCTGATAAGACACTCCTCAAAAGTCCCTTTAGCTTCGTACACTGGCCAAGAGTAGTATCCCAATGAACCACGACATCAGTGTACAATTACTATCAACACAACATTTCTAAATATGCTGATCTTCACAACAGCGAGTGGGAAACACATTTACTGCAGCTGAATCAACGATAATTCTGAACACGCACTGGCACATTTACCCCATTTTTTTACCACAAATGGACGGAAATGAATGGGCAGCGGTTCATGGTAATATGGTCTGCAATTTGCATTGATAATTCAGAGTTTTGGATGATTTGAGCAAAGCTACAGATTATTACCATTATTCTGTGGTTCTGTGTTATCTATTCAGCTCAGGAAAAGCTCGTTGATTGTAGCGACACCACACGAAGTCTGAGGAGACTTTGTGACCCCCCCCCCCCCCTCCACCACCACCACCCTGCGGATCACACGTTCCACCTGCTGCCTTCAGCTACAGGTCTATACAGGCCCGGAAAGCAAGGCCCAATTCCATATCCCCCCCCTTCCCCCTTTGCCTTCTACTCAATTTTGCCCGTTCCCGAGAGCCAACGGGGTGCCCCGATTCTATTTTGCCTTGAGGGTGAGGGCGAAGGCCGGATAGCCCTGGAGGTTAAGCTTTTTCAGATGCAGACGTACAGCGAAAGGCGCATGTGGTGCATGTGATGAGTTTCACGTAGAAACATGGCGCCGAAGGACTCGCACAAATGTGAGCGTTTTACTCTGGATTTAACTTGTTACAACTTAGCTCTAAACACTATTCTTCATTATAAGTTTGAGATAAAGCATTGACAAGTATTTTCCTCCCCTACATGTTCCAGTCATGTCCTAATATGAAGAATGAGCTCACACCTGTTCACCACAACTGCTTCAGAAATCCTGTCACTCAAAAAGGTCTTAATTCGGGTTCAGAAGCTGCAGTTACGCATAAGACCTGAGGTGGCAGTAGTGAGCATAAAATGACTAACTTGCATCTAGCCCCTTTAACATGTCTGATTATAATGCTGCAAATAAAGCTTCTCCTTTGTGTTTGTTTTAATGCTATGCCACCGGGGAGTCCCATTGGGTTTAATATACAGCTCTTAGCGCTCAGTTTGAAGCCATATTGTAAGGGTGAGGGGAGAGGCTGAGCATAAGGCAAAGGGGGACAAAAGAGAATTGGAATTGGGCCCAAGACTGTCCAGAAGCCTGTATCCCCCGGACTGTGAGCCTGCTGAATACTGCCCCCCTCCCCGTCCCTCCCATGGACAATAACCAGATCCACCGGAACAATAGCTCTGAACTGGACTTTGAGGTGTTGCACTATTTGACTCCCTCCATGTATCGGACAGTATGTCGTTCCCCTGCACTTAGCAACGATGAGCCCGACGCTGCTGTGACTGTATTACTGTTGCACTGATGCCAAGATGAGCTAAATGTTTACACTGTGTCGGGGCATTCTGGGATTTATGCACATCAAATTATGACAGTGTTGATGCTCAAAACATAATTCCGTTGTTCTCTGTGACAATGACAATAAATCTCTTGAATCTGTTCCTGCACATGGAACTTGTGGCCTGTTTGTTTCCAGCCAATGTTATATTTGCTTCTTTTTTTCATAATATGTAACCTGAATTCACCAATAAATAAATCACACTAAAAACTAAGTGGAGTGGAGCTGGAGTGGCTCAGTTTGGTTTAAGACAGGGTTAGGCAACGTCAGGCCCTGGGGCCAAATCCGGCCCTCCAACATAGAACCTCTGGCCCCCAATATGATTTTGAGAAATATTATTATGCAAATAAAGGAATATGGGTATTTTAATGTCCTTGCAGAACATCCCACTTGGTCATAATGTAATGTATAGGGAACTTTTCTTTCAATATTTTCCATCTGAAACTACACGGAAACACACTGGAGTCTGTTAAAATATTATTGAGTTGTTTTGATCATAATTTCAGTCTCAAAGGGACAATACGGAGTTTAAAAATGTTAAAATGATGTATTTTCCTCCCCCCACATGGTCCAGCCATGTCCTAAAGTGTAGAACAAGCTCAGACCTGTTTACTGCCTCTAAAATCCTGCACTGTCACTCAAGAAGTTGTTACTTCGGGTCTGAAGTGCCGTCATGCACGAGCTTAATACAGAAGCTGCAGTTACATGTATGACCAGAGGTGGCAGTAGTGAGTATAAAATGACCAACTTGCAGCTAGTCCCTTTAAAAGCAAATCTACGGCTTCTTCAATAAAAAAATCATTTGTGGTAAAAACAATATTGTATACGCTATATGAGAAATTATTAACTAATTAATGAGTTATTAAAGGGATATTTCAGGATTTTTGACATAGGGCCTCATTTCCTAGTTATCCAGAGTGTTGCTGATTTCTGGAGATATTTTTTTTTGTAATTCATGCAGTTCTTGTATTTGAAGAGTTTCGTGGGGCTAGGCTAGTGCATTTCTATGGTATCAGCTAGCCTGCATTAAAAACAGTCTGACCCGCTCCACAGAGCACCTGAGGCAAATCACTTATAACGCCAGACTAACCATATAAATGTCTGTGTCCATAGAATAATTTTTGGAATATAACTGACCTTGCATCACATGAATGATTGCATTTTGAGGGACTATTTTCTAGCAGATCCCTCCGCCGCCGCGTAGCTTATACAACCACGAAGCTGCTCAAATATAAGGTATTTTAAATGCAAAATGGTTAAAACAGACATTTATATGGTTAGTCTGGCGTTATAAATGATTTGCCTCAGATGCTCTGTGGAGCGGGTCAGACTGTTTTAATGCAGGCTAGCTGATACCATAGAAATGCACTAGCCTAGCACTAGCCTAGCGCCACGAAACTCTTCAAATACAAGAACTGCTTGAATTACAAAAAAAAAATATCTCCAGAAATCAGCAACACTCTGGATAACTAGGAAATAAGGCCCTATGTCAAAAATCCTTTAACATAATGGCGGGTCTCGGAGCCGGACCACTTTAGGAACCACTGATGTAAAACATTGGCATTTGCAGAAAATGGTTCTTAACTTTAGGCTACAATGGTGAGGTTCGGCCCTTGGTGTTTTGGCAATAATGAAAATCGGCCTCAGTGACGTAAACTTGCCTAATCCTAGTTTTGGCCGTGGAAACATCTGCAAAACGCCTCTACTGAGAGACATCTGAAGTCTGCACTGACCGTGAAGTACTAGTAGTTGTTTTACTTTGAGTATCACGCTGCCCGTGTCTGTTCCCTGGTCTCATTTATGGGTAGGTGCTTTCAGGCCTGATAAAAGCCACTCTCTCTCTCTCTGGCTGTGTCATCTCTCCCGGCTTTCAAACAGCCCTCGTGTCCCGGCCCTTTGTGGGGAGCGGTAATAAGTACATTTCGGAGTTCGAGGGACAGCGAGGGGGAGGGAGAGTCTGTTTCATGTCGTTCATTTTGTGGCCGTCGCTGACCAAAGTCTCCGTGTTTGCGTTAATAAGATATTCATGAGAAACAAACACGGCGCCATCGACACCGCAGCGGCTCCAGACGCTGCTGCATATTTAATGCGCAGTCACAGCCTCTGTTTACAGCGGCTGCAGATGAAACGCCCGGTTCACACACAAATACTGGGCTAAAGTGACATTAGGCAAGTCCTTATATGTTTGGTGTTTGCACATGTGCCTCCCACTGGTCATTTCATGTTCGTGACTGAAGCGTCTTTTGGCCGATCTCCAACATTAACGCCTTAAAGAGAAATCATTTGTGAAAAGAGACAGATCTATTTTCCCGGACTTTTAGCAGATGTAGCTGAATGTAAACAGCACTAACAGCAGAGCACACAGCCAGAGAAATACTTCTGTAAATGGTTTGGCAAAACAGCTAAAGCCTAATTTCTTTAATTGTGCCAAATGAAAGGCCTTGTACCTGATGTCAGTGTTTACAAACAATCAAAGAGATTGAGCGATTACATTTTAAGGCGAGGCGCGGCAGGAGATTGATTGTTCACGCAGTGGCCAATATTAACATGTTTAGCTATGGCTTTATTACTTTTAATATCAGCGAAGTCTTTCTGTCCACGTTTAAGCCACGGTTATGATATCCTGCTGTCAAGGCATTCCTTCACAAAAGCTGTTTATTTATCCATTTTAAAAGGATTAAAGAGAAAAGCTACATGACGTTACACTGACATGAACCAGCCTGGTTGTCGTTATGCCCCTAGAGGCCATAAGCGCCACTGCAAGTGTCCGTGAAAGTAAATACTACGCTGACAGAAAAGACAAAGGGACAGAAGGATGTTGTAACAACACAACTGTTTAAGTGGCGCTAGCCCGCAGTTAGCTTTGCCCATTAGCTTGTTAGCTTCTTCTTTGTGATTCCATTAGTGTCTATAGCACCTCCGGGTCGGTGCAGGGAAAGTTGCGAGCGTGGTTTTCTGGCCAGAGACACCAGGGGGAGATGAAAGACCCCCCAATCATCCCATTAACACTTAAAAAGGTAAACAAGTTACTTAGTTCTGCTTTAATGCTGTCCCTGGACCAACAGCACCACAACGATGGATGGATGGATGGATGGATGGATGGATGGATGGATGGATGGATGGATGGATGGATGGATGGATGGATGGATGGTGATTTAGAGAAATATTATTATGCAAATAAAGGAATAAGGGTATTTTTTTAATGTCCTTGCAGAACATCCCACTTGGTCATAATATAATGTAGGGAACTTTTCTTTCAATATTTTAAATCTGAAACTACACGGAAACACACTGGAGTCTGTTAAAATATGATTGGGTTGTTTTGATCATAATTTCAGTCTCAAAGGGACAATACGGAGTTTAAAAATGTTAAAATTATGTATTTTCCTCCCCCCACATGGTCCAGCCATGTCCTAATGTGTAGAATGAGCTCAGACCTGTTTACTGCCTCTAAAATCCTGCACTGTCACTCGAAAAAATGTTACTTCATGTCTGAAGTGCCGTCATGCACGCGCTTAATACAGAAGCTGCAGTTACACGTATGACCAGAGGTGGCAGTAGTCTCACCATGGATGGTGAGAGAGAGAGAGGGGAACTTCAGCTGCTACATCTGTGTCTTCTGTGCAAATAATAAGTTTCCAACGCTATATTGACCAATGATCACCAGCTCGATTCTGCTCAGCACTGATCAAAAATAACAAATTAATATCTTTTATTTCTGACATTGCTGATAAAAATCACCGACGTCCTGGAATCCTTTCAGTTTTCCCCACAGATTCGGCTCCAACCACAGAGCCTCGAATCCCATCACCACAACCTCTTTCATCCCACAATAAACAAACCATCCGCCCAGCGTTTCTCTCCCAAGCGCTCGGACTCCAACCCAGCACCCCCGGACTCCCACCGATCAGTTTTCATCCCGCCAAAGAACAAAGAAAATTCCCCTCAACTTTCCCACCGCTTCCTCCTCGACGCGCCGGGAATTTACACGGCGCATCAAAAGCTTTAATTACCCTCATTACGCGCACATTTGGAGAACAGAGGCTGGGGGAGGTTCTGCGGCGAACGCGCTGCTCAGAAATGCACATAATTTCAGCCGCGATAGGAGTCGGCTAATTGGCGAATTCATGGTTATCAAGGGGGCCGGTTCGTTAGCGCGAGAGGGTGCTTGACGGCGGCCATATTGTCTCGTAATGAGTTTTTGTAGCTCGCCGCTCCCCTCCATGAATATGCATCCGCAGACTGAAGATACAGTCGATGGGAGAGAAGTCTTGTGGAGTTTGTTTGCGGGCGTCAATAAGGCACAAGACGCCGCCAAGGGGAGATTATCGAAATCATCGGCAATTCAAAAAGTTCATAAGTTTTAATAGGTTTACGGGATTAATTTGCTCCGAGACACGAGTCGGGCGCGGCTCGGCTCCTGACAGACGCGGTGATGGAAGTTATTCGCGAAGTCGAGCGGAGAAATGATGGAGTTTGATTGATTTGAAAAGTCGATATGCAAACGGGAAGGAGTGACTGGGGTTGACGCGGTGATGAGCGAACTTTAAAATGTAGCCGGAGAAATGAGATTAATGCTGTCTCCTGAAGCAGTGACGGGAGAAGCTATTAAAGATTTCAAACTCAATATGTAAACAAGGAAATGATTTGCAGAGTGAATTATGGAATTTAATTTGGTTTGGAAGCGTCAATGTGTAAAGAGGATGTAAAGTTTGGAGAAGTTTTCGGAGTTTTCATGAACTCAGGAGCAGAGCAAGAGAATAACTTTTTTGTTTTTAGACGTCAACATGTAAACAGGAAAAAAGGGCTCTTCAAGTCAAACTTGGCTGTAGATACTGCTAAAGTGGCCCTAACCCGCAGTTAGCTTTGCCCGTTAGCCTGTTAGCTTCTTCTTAGTGATTCCATTTTAATAATAATAATGCCTTACATGTGTATCGCGCTTTACAAGCCTGTATTACCAAGTTTCTCAAAGCGCCACACTGTCATCATTAATCGTTCACTCTATGCTCGGTGGTGGTAAGCTACTGTTGTAGCCACAGCTGCCCTGGGGTAGTGAGGCAGCCAGTCTGCGCCACATTCACCCAGGCTTCCTGGTGATCCCAAACGGTCTCCCATCCAAGTACTGACCTTCCCTGCTGAGCTTCCAAGGTCTGACAGGATTGGGCAGAGCAAAGACTGTGTGGTCATTAGTGTGTATTGCACCTCCGGGTCGGAGCAGGGAAAATTGGGGAGGCACGGTAGCACAGCGGTTAGCGCTCGTGCTTCACAGCTAGAAGGTCTGGGTTCGATTCCCACCTGGACGGGGACTTTCTGAGTTTGCATGTTCTCCCCGTGTCTGCGTAGGTTTCCTCCGGGTACTCCGGTTTCCCCTACCACTAAAACATGTACAATAGGCCAGGATGAATGTGAGTGCGTTTGTGAGTGCGCATGGGGGACGGCGGATGAAAATCCGGGGTGGCTTGTTTACATGCATGAGACCCATGTATGTTCATTAACATGCACTGTCCCGACCAAATAAACCAATAAATAAATAAATTGCAAGCCTCTAGCCAGAGACACCAGAGACACTTGTATTACCTCCAGAGGGACTACGGAAATAATTTATTAAGGTAAACAAGTAGTTAGCTCTGCTTTAATGCCGTCCCTGGACCAACAGCATCACAGCCTGGTCTCTAAAGATATATTTTTGGTACCTGCTTCCGATACTTGGTATCGCTTAACGGAACCCAGCCTTAGCAACAACTTTCCACCACTGAGTATGGAGTGAATGAAAAATGACTGAAGGATAGAACATCAGGAGAAGCTTTTCAGGATCTGACACGGCGACGCTAAGAACAGCCTCGAGAGAAGATTACCCAAAGATGTTTTGTTTTTGACGAGAGCACGACATTGTAACAAAAGTTCTAAAAGTCGATGTTGCAAAGGTGACGTCGCTGAGGTGATGGAGCAGTCCTCTTAACGGGAAGGTAAACGTTTGAGTGAATACTGCATGTTGCTTTTTGAGAGTCAGTGTGAAGTGTGACATAAATCCAAGTCATTAAAAGCTATTTTTCATATTATTAAACAAAATTAAAAAGCCTTTCGCTAATGAATGCAAATGTATGAGCTGTGTCGAAATAATTATCACATTGTTATCGACTTGATGAGTTGGAGAATGTGCATATTTAAAGCGGTGTCGCAGTCTGGGCATTCATTATGGAACAGTGACTACAGAGACAGATGGAGGCGCGCGCTAACTACTTTAAATTAATATGTACGCAACGGGAAAGCTTATATTTTAAACTCTGCTTTCACCAAATATCACACACCAGCGCTGCATTGTGTGAGATAATTGTTGGTTTTCGTTCTGAATTGACTTGGCGTCCGGGAAGAAGAAACGTGATATCGACGGCAGAGCGGCGGGTCTAAACGAGGAGACGGATCGGGTGAAAAACGACTTCCAACAAACAAACAGAACAGGAAATACTTCAGAAGAAATGATCGAAGTTACCATGACAACTTGTTAAGGTGAGACGCTGCAGGTGAAGAGGAAAATAAATACATTTACCGATATCAAACTGAAACTTTCACTGAACATTACGGACATAAATATGAGAAAATGTTATGTTTTCATATAAAAAATAAGGCCAAAATGGTCACAAAATCTAAATAATGGATAGACCCAGATTTAAATGTGTGGTTTTCTTTTGTATATTAGTAATGAAGATTTGGGAAATGTGAAAAAATCTTTGGATCAAATGTTTGTGAATCCTCAGAAATTAAATATGCAACAGTGTAATGCCTCATTTGAAAGCTAAGGCCTACAACAGTGACAGTCACATTTTGTCATCGTCTCTTTAAATGGTAAAATGGTAAATGGACTCAACTTCTATAGCTCTTTTCTACCTTTATCAGGCTCACAGCGCTTTACAGTAAGGAACCAGTCACCCATCCACTCTGTCATTCATACCCCAGTGTACAAACAGTGGGGGCAAGTAGGGTGAAGTGTCTTTAAAGAGACTATACAGTTTAAAAAGGTTAAAACTAAGTATTGTCCTCCCCCAACGTGTTCCAGCCATGTCCTAATGTGTAGAATGAGCCCAGACCTGTTCACCACAACTGCCTCTAAAATCCTGCACTGTCACTCAAAAAGGTGTTCATTCGGGTCCGAAGTGCCGTCATGCACAAGCTTAATATAGAAGGTGCAGTTACACATAAGATCTGAGGTGGCAGTAGTGAGTATAAAATGGCAAACTTGCATCTAGCCCCTTTAAGTGCCAAAATTATGACCAGGATATGTAGTGAACACTATTGGACACTCATTTATACCGTTTATCAGCACACAAAAAAAGTGGATTTGAGGGTGAGTTTATCTTTAAAAGGTTTTTAATTCGGGTCCGAAGTCCCGTCATCCACGAGCTTAATATAGAACCTGCAGTTACGCATAAGACCTGAGGTGGCAGTAGTGAGTATAAAATGACCAACTTGCCCCTTTAATATCACCTCTTTGTTTAATCTCTTTTTTGTCACTAATTGTATTGAGGTCCGGGGGAGTGGCTACAGCAGTGCTACAAACTCACCTGTCCTCCAGAAAAGAGCAATTCATGTAATTCATCATGCTGAATATAGAGATCATATAAGGCACACTGCACAAAACATACTCCCAATGACCAGCTCGACACAGAAAATGCTATTTCTGCAGCGGGTAATCAAAGAATGGATTTGGATGAGAACCTGTTTAAATATCAAATTCTGCTGACTTCAGTCACATGGAGACATACCCACTCCCATGTCTTAGGAGAGCTGAGCCGCTCACAGCAAAATCACATGTACCTTTATGAGGTTATTTTCAATCATGATAATATCTGTCATTAAACAAATGCTTATATTTCAATTTTAGTCATTGGGTAAAATTCTACGCGGTGTGGCTTTAAAGGAACAGGCCACCGTTTTTCCATACTGAAATCAGTCACACAAATAGACCAAAGATGAGCATTTAGCCCCTCCTCCTCTCCTCTATGGGGTCAAACGGGGTGAAGTTTGAAGCGACCAATGTGCTGCTAAGGTGTTATTACGCCTCACAATATAGTTCCCCTTTTTATCCGCCTAGAAAATCAACATGTTTAATTTTGTGTATCTAGACTTGGATTGTGTAACTACTCACGCTTCCAAGTTCACTCCCGTTTGGAGCCATAGGAATACATTGGGAGAGGCCAAAGTTAACATCTTTGGTCTTTTTGCGTGACTGAGGGCACACACAAAGACCAGACAGGTACACATCAACTCGTCTCTCAGTATGGAAAAATGGTGGCCTGTTTATTTAAGAGGTTAAAGGGACTATACCAAATTTTGAACCTTTTTAGTCAAATTGTGATGAAAAAGGCTTTAAGACTCAGTATGTGACTAAAAAGGTTAACTCCTTTTTGCCTCTACACAACATCAACAAATCATAACACAAACCTCACACATCAGGCAGATTTGTCCACTAATGACTACATTTACAACATACATCATGGGGCAAACATAATGTTTCCACACACTAAAAAAAGATGTAGGTAATGTAGGTATAGGACCTTAGAAACATGGCATTAACTGGCATTTAAGGTTGTTAGGCGTCCTGAGTGGACAGGTCAAATGCAGAGGGAAAATCTCCCGCGAGAAACAAGGCGGTTCATCATTCTCTAACGCTGCAGCTACAACCCTCCAGGGGGATTTTACACAAACGCTTTTACTTCAATCTGAAATCACCCCCAAAGGACCCATACAACTTTAATTTAACTATGAACGTGCATCTGCTGTCAATTCCACTCCCGCACTCCTGCGATTTACACGGCTCTGCTCTGTTTGAAGCAGCAGAACTTAAACACGCCCCGACTAAAGAGAGGCGCGAGAATAGTTTATCATATCAATGAACTCTGACATGACTTTCCTCGTGACGCTCTGGAATCTACATACCAGTCATTTCCAAACCTCCTCACTTTTATCTCAAACCCCAAATCCACAAACACATTCATTTTAATATCAGTAATTTACAACTAAAGTTTAACCTCTTTACCCCCTCCTGAACCGAGCACATTTTCTCCAGTTCGGCTTTACCCAAATCTAAAAGCTTCTTAAACAAAGCGTCAAAAATAAGATGAAAAAAATGACACGAACTTAGCTTTCAAATGAGACATTGCACTGGCCAATAGGCTGTAACCTTTTAGATTTGGGTAAAGCTGAAGTGGAGAAAACACACTTGGTTAAGGCTTGTTTGTTTGCTTACAAAAAGACCAAACTCACCCTTTGCATTGATTATCTTATGTTTTATCCATTATAGCGATCTGGGGATTTCTAGGAAATATCTCCAACATGGCGTCGCTCCCTCGTCTTTCCCGTGCGTACTCATTCCTAAACAATCACACGTTTGGTCTCCACGCAGAGCACGAAAGGCTGTAATCTAGTCGTTTGGGTCGTGGGCCGAAGCTCAGCCCCCACGGTGGGTCGCTTATATTGTGGCCTCATAAATAACAACATCTTACACTTATTGTGCTTCTTCAGCCTGGGTCACATGTTTCTCAAAGTGCTACATAAAGTCATTATTCATTCACTCCACATTCAATGGCAGTAAGTGACTCTATTGTAGCCACAGCCGCCCTGGGGCAGACTGACCATTCACCACATGGCTATAACATGCTGTTTATATCATGATCTCTTATTATGTCAGTGTGAGCAAACTGGTTATTTCTTTACAAATCCACCATCCAACTCCACACTAGAACGGGCTAGAGACTTACTTTTTTCTTTTTGACTGCTCAGAAATTCATGCTCCTCAAGGGGCCACGTTAAATCATCTCACATGTGGCCCGCGGGCCTTGACCTTGACACATGTGCCCGACATGTTCCAGCCATGTCCTAATGTGTTGAATGAGCTCAGACCTGTTCACCACAACTGCCTCTAAAATCCTGTCACTCAGAAAGCTGTTCGGGTCAAAGTGCCGTCACGCACAAGCTTAATATAGAAGCTGCAGTTATGTATACGACCTGAGGTGGCAGTAGTGAGTATAAATTGACCAACTTGCATCTAGTCCCTTTACAATGTTTTTGAAGATTTTTCAATATCTAATTCCTGCCTGATTTATCGAGCTTTGAATCACAAAATCCCTCTGGAAAATGATAATGAACATAGCTACAAAATAAAACCAAACAATTATTGAGAATTGTGGCCATATTTATGCCTAAAACGCCAAATCTAAAAACGTTGATTGACAGAAAACTTGCCAGACATTTTTCCTGATATTTCTGTCGGTGATGTGCAACAAAAGTTTTAAATTGAAATCTCTAAATCGCATATTTCCCCCTCGTCGCCTGCAGTGTCTCTCCATAAACAGGTTCTGAATGAGCGAGCGTTAAAACTGGGTTTAAAGCTCTGAATGTGAGTTTCAGCCGAAGCCCATTAATCCGCACTGATTTTGCGCGGCTTAGTCGTATTAGTCCGTGGAATATTCGGCGCCGCGCGGTGGCTTCACCTGTTTCGACCTTCTATCGATCGCAGATTTGAAAATAAAAGAGCGTGAGATTGGATATTGACCGGACGGACCGCGACGTTTGCGATGGCGCCGAAAAAGCAAACAGGTTCAGAGCGTAATGAGCAGCGATTTACTGAAGGCAATTACAGCGCCGAAACCGAGCGAGACACGGGTTAAACTGTGGAGGATCAGATGTTAATAAAGAGACGGCCGCGAAGAACAAAGAAATGATCCGGAAAACAGGACATTTAGAGCAACACATCTCTGAAGAAATGATCAGTACAGAAAAAAGTAAACAAACAAGAGATTTATAATATAACATTTGCCGAAAGAAGCCAATTTATGTAAAAAAAATATTACGCAAATTATATTTTTCGAAAAACAGCTCAAATAACAGTCAGCATAATTTTTAAGTCTTTAACTGTTAGAGGATCATATGAATGTGATTGAGAAAAACCTCACAGTGATTTAGTTATTAGTAAAAACTCCAAATCTACTGTTACAAATTATGATGCAACTCATCGTTTCAATACAAGTTAAAGCTCGTAATTAACTGAAAATGGTAATTTGTTTGGTCAAGTTATATTTTACCATAGGAGCCCATGTGTGATAGCAGCTTCAAAATTCTTAAATCCATTAAACTTGTGAGTTTTTGGAGTATATGCAGTTTCTGCTTGGATTTCTTTGCAGGATGTCAGAATAGCCTCCCAGAGCTGCTGTTTGGATGAAAACTGCCTCCCACCCTCATACATGTTTTTCTTGTTGAGGCTCCAACGGTTCTCAATAGGGTTGAGGTCAGGGGAGGAGGGGGTCCACATCATGAGTTTCTCTCCTTTTATGCCCATAGCAGCCAGTGATGTAGAGGTATTCTTTACAGCAGGACATGGTGCGTTGTCATGCATGAAGATGATCTTGTACCATCTTTTTGTAGCATAGAAGACAGTGGTCAGTCAGAAACTCCACATATTTTTCAGAGGTCATTTTCACACCTTATAGGGGCTGACCAGCTCTCTCCCCATGATTCTGGCCCAAAACATGACTCCGCCCCCTCCTTACTGGCGTCACAGCCTTGTTGGGACATGGTGGCCATTCACCAACCATCCACTACTCCATCCATCTGACCATCCAGGGTCACACGGCCTCATCAGTGAACAAGACTGTTTGAAAATTAGTCTTCATGTATTTCTGAGCCTCTGGAGGGTCCTACATGATGTTCGGGAGACTCCAGAGGCCCCAGCAGCTTCAAATACCTGTTTGCTTTTTTGTAGCAGCTGTTCTCTTAATGCACAAACCCGTGTGTGTCTGAAACAGCTACAAATCTGCTCTTAATCTTTCATGAAACATTGAACATTTTCATACCTAGTCCAAGTCATATTAAAACACCTTCCTCTGCAGATTAGATCATTTATTTGTTTCCAGGAGGGCACTTACAGGAAAACAACAAATTAACCGGAATAAACAGTGTCTCTCCTTGAATTAATTTACAGTCCTGCTAAAACACTGGTTGCACTAAACATAATTATTAGAATATCACAAGAAGCCACACTACGTCACAAAACACTGAGGAGTTATTTTGTCTAAAGAAAGATACATGGCAACATAGTTTTAGTATAGATTTCTCAAATTTAGCTAGATGTTAGGCTTGTTTTGGTCAGGATTTAGTATTTTATCTTGTTGACAGAATTAGATGAAATATTTTCTCATATCTTGCAGTCCTAACTTTAATTATCTGCTCGCACATATTCAGGGTGACAAAACCTGGACACATTTTCACTTTTCGCATCTCGAAAACGCACTTAGCGAGCCGTGAATATGCGAGCGCCGCGACCCGACGCCTCTAAATGTCAAGAATCTGTGTTTACTGACAACTCCTCCGATATCAAACACGCTCCGAAACGCCGGAGCACAAAATAATACTCCTCCCGCCGCGGCGCCAATCGCTTTTCTCCATCTGCTCAGCGATGGGGAAAACGCATTACAGCCTCCCCTCTGCTAAACATGCCACATTCTAATGAAAACGCCATTCAATTCCAAAAGTAAGCAATTCGAGCCGGCGGCGCGCTAACGGCCAATGTCACTTTCGGCGGCGGCGGCGGCGGAGCTGGGCGGGCGGGCTCGGCTGAGGAGATAATTGTGTGAGAGCGGGGTGTGATTCGGTGACCTGTAGGGGGCAGCAGCAGACGTGACGGCGGTAATTACATGAGCAGACGGGGGAGGAGGAGGGGGGCGGGCGAGGGGGCGGACATACGTGTCGGGATTGGCAGGTCTGTGAAAGGCCAGCGAGAGGCGGGGGAATCTGGACGCGGAGAATGGGTTTGACTTTGGGTTCAGTCGATGTGAGATGGGACTGGAGGACGGGCGGGTTTGGAACATGTTTCAGGGAAATAAAAAGTTTATCTACACAGATAAAACTAAAAAGACACATTAACAGAAGAGTGAAGAGAGTTCATATTGAAATGTACCCTTTAAGTGCCCTTCCTGTTTTTTTCCCTCCCCAAAATTAAGTATTATTTCTTATATTGCTGTGCTCCTGACCACAGAAGGGCAGCTGCACTGTCCTCGTGTTTCCCCCATTTGAGAAGGTAGTACAGCCCAGCTCTGTGAGACGTGGGAGTAAAGTAAACTGTAAATTTGATAACTTTATGAACTAGCCAGTGTGACATGACTGGATTATTAAGGGGAAAGGAAACAAAAGGAAACAAAAGGAAAGCAGTGTTTTGACTCCACTGAACACACGCATGTTTAAAGAATAATATAATGGAAGCTCTTAACACACTTTTACAAAAGTAAATGCACCTGTAGATCACTGCTCTACAAAGAGAAAACTCCAGCATTTCCAGCGGCTGATGGTGCTTCAAATGCACTTGGAACAGCTGTGGCCTAGAGACCAGTCCGGTCTATGAATGGAAGAAAAAAAAAATCTCTGTGCGACTTATATTCAGGTGCGCTCAATAGTCCGGAATTTACGTCACTTTGCAAAGAGCATTACAGCAATGTCAACCTGGATTGACTCCTTTCAGCCAATCAGAGACAGTCTCAGACTGTAACAAACAACAACAATGCACGAAAGCAGAGCAAAATAATTTGTTTTTAAAATGGCTTTTGTGGTTCATACTGTAAGTTTCAGTATATGCTAGGTTTACAAGTATAATGCGCAAAAAAGGCAATAAAGCCATGGAGCAGACGGTGCGTGGCTCACGGCCCCACGGCGGCACGAGAAGCGCTTAGAAACGGTCACCTTTGTGGTTACAATTCAGAGACTTTATTTTATTAAGACTGGCATAAAGTAGGAAATAAACTTTGAGGACAGAGACGAGACTCCAATACTCTCCAATGAATTAGCCTAATGACAACCGGATAAAAGGTTTCTCACTCGTCTCAGCACTACATTTAGTCCATGAACTGTTTATGAAACACTTGTTTACGACGCTCTTCTATTAATCAAAAAAAGGGAAACAATCCGAGGCACTGGACACCTGGTGAAAAGTCCTTTAATGAACGGACCTTCTTCAGGGAAAAAAAAAGGAAATAGTGGCTCAGATGTGCTTAATAAGCCCAGTCTCAGTCACGTGATGTAGCACTTCCGCTTTGAGACGGAAGAGCCACATATACATATAACACAGAGAAAAGACAATTAGATGCACAATGACAGTTAAAAATGGATGGATATGGTAAAAATAGGTAATGATAATGTAGTAAACAACAAGCGATATAACATTGAATACCCCATAATTAAAGATCTACAACACCCTGAAGTACACTTAGTGGTCGACCACACTAAACTGGCGAAGATCGTACACACACATATAAAATGGAAAGTACAGGTCCGGGTTCGATTCCCACCAGGGACGGGGCCTTTCTGTGTGGAGTTTGCATGTTCTCCCCGTGTCTGCGTAGGTTTCCTCCGGGTACTCCGGTTTCCCCTACCACTAAAAACATGTACAATAGGTGAATACTCCAGCCAGGTGTTTCTGACGGAGATGGGTCCCCGAGCGCCGGCCCAAGCTGGCAGCTCACTGCTCCTGCAGGTCGCCCCAGCGGCATTGAGGACGAGTCAAATGCAGAGAATGAAAATCCCTACGGGGATTAATAAAGTATACCTTAAAGGGACTATGAGGAGTTTAAAAATGTTCCAACTATGTCCGAATGTTTTCGAATGAGCCCAGACCTGTTCACCACCTCTACAATCCTGCACTGTCACTCTGAAAGGTGCTATTTCGGGTCCGAATTGCCGTCATGCACAAGCTTAATATAGAAGGTGCAGTTATAAGTATGACCTGAGGTGGCAGTAGTGAGTATAAAATGGCGAACTTGCATCTAGCCCCTTTAATTTAACTTAATTATGCAGTGGAAGAGGCAACAATATTGTAGCACACAGCGAGTCGGTCGAGCAGGTCCGTTCATTAAAGGACTTTTAACCAGGTATCGGAGAGCCCCGGATTTTTTCCCTTTTTTTGCCTATATCTATGTTTTGATCCTGAAGAGCACCTGGCCTTCTTACAGACTTTTCTACCCACTGTAGCCGTCACTTTGTTTCTCTACACTCTTCTATTAGTGTTGAATCTCATCCAGGTCCTGATTGGAAGAGTTTGTATTCCGCTCACTGCAAGTATCCATTAAGTTTTAATCCTGTCCCTCTGTCTGTAACAAGGCTCCGTGAAAGGTTCTTGTTGTTACAAGTGTAAACTCGGCAATTACTGCAATACCAACACTTGATTTGTTCAATACACCAGTGGACTTAAAGAAAACATATCAGCTCGAGCCTGACGAGATGGATTTTTCAAGTCACTCGAAGGAAAAGTCTTCTGCTCCTTTTCAGTCTGGAGTTCATTAAAATAGTCTTGTATTGTGGAAATGTACATGATTGTAGCTCTCCTCTTGTTCTCCCGGCAGACGCTAACAACCATTTCACAGTCTGCTGTCTCCGTCTGTACATTTCTATCCGCTGAATGTGTTAAAAGTCGCTGAAACGCTGGGATGAGCCCAATACACACAGCACTGAGGCCTAATCGCTTCAAAATACATTCCCTCATTAGCTCTGTTTAATCTGCCGATGAGCGGTTTGTGCGTGGAAACATCCAAAACTCGATGAGCGGGAGACTTCATGCGGCAAACTGGCTCAGATCGATGGGATTTTAAAGCAGCTTAATCTAGTGTTAACAAGAGCGACGCCAGCGCGACGCCATCCCTCTACGTTTCTGACGAGAGCCGTGATTTTGTGTTTACGTTGCACTTCGCAAAGCTATTTTTAGCTCCTCTTTCACACCTGGCGTTCCCTCAGTCCGGATGAGTCAGTGCGAGGCCGGACTGGCTCTTGTTGAAGCAGATGAGTGTGAGCAGGTGTGAACACAGATCAAACACAGGCCGCGGTCCAAACCCACCTCTGCAGCTCGCCACGCGACGTTATTAAAGCTCCGAGCGAGGAGAGGGGCTCGGAGTCACGGGTCGAGGAGCGAGAGGGGCTTCGAGAGGCGGAAACACACCGGAAAGCTCATTACAACGATTATGCAGACTCCAAAAACAAAAAAAAAGCTCTCGGAATAACACACAATGGGCCTCGTTCACTGAGCCAGGTGCTCGATTGTGAGTCGTGCTGAAAATGAGCAAGTGTTATTCTGTTGCACCTGATTTAACATTAGAAACCGAGCGTATTATTAGTTTACAGCGGTTTGCAAAAGGACGTGGGACTCCTGAAGTTTGATGAATCGCTGCTGTGAACCGCTCCAGCTCAACGTTCAACACACAGAGACTAAAGGAGAGCAGTCACAGGTAAAGTGCGTTTTCAGGATAACTTCGTCCACCATCAAAACAGGTACAGACAGCACAATTATTTGCATTTGCTCCACCTCAAATGTTGCGCATTGTGGTAAAATTGCCTTTGTTTGCATCTTCATCAAGTTAGTTGTGTCGACTGCTCTTGCATTGTGCTCCATTGTAAGTTCACTTTACCGCGTTTGTACGTGTGAAAAGAGTAAATGACCCCCATGTTTCTTACTAAAGTAACTTCTTTACAAAGACGTGTATTAGGTTTAGGTTTATTAAATTTGACATAGCAGGAAATAACAAAATATTTAACCTGAAATGTGTCAATTACGATAGAATAAAAACAGCAATATACAAAAAAATGAATAAAAACATCTATGAAACAGATTCGTAAAACAATGTTAAAGCTCGAGGAATAATGTTGTTTTGTGTTGCTCTTCTTGGCTGCATATGGTCTTCGGTGCCTGAGCTGTTATCCAAGTGATGAAGGTGTGCAGAGGAGAGGAACTGATGTTCTGGAGGGTCTGCAGTGTGGCCATGTCCCGCCTCTTACTCAGAGATTGGATGGAGGATGGTGGGATACCAATAATCCTGCAGCACCTTTTGTGCACCTGCTCCAGTTCCCCTGACAGGCTCTCAGAGAGGCCGCCCCACACGGGACTGGCACACTCCAGCACAGGTCTGATGAAAGTCAGATAGATCATTTTGAGGACATCAGAGGGAAGTCCAGCTCTCCTGGCCACACTCAGGTAGTGTATCCTGGGGCGTGTTTTAGAAAGCATGTACCACACATGAGCATCCCAGGAGAGGTCAGATGATATCTGGACACCAAGCAGTTTGAAGGTGGTGACTCTGCTTACTGCCTGACCAACAACTTCTCTCCTGGCACTGACCAGCATGTCCTTAGTCTTTGTTCCATTGGCTGCCAGGGACAATTCCTGACCCCACTCATCCACAGAGTCCAGAGCCCTCTGCATCAGACCAGGCATGGAGCCCATCAGAAGCTCTGTGAGTGTGAGGTCATCTCCATACTTCACTGGATGTATCTGGGATCAGGGGGATTTCTTTGACTCCCCGATGGGCAGGATTAACAAGCGTATTAACCAATCAGAGAAAAGCTGGATATGATGCAAACTGCATATTTTTGATGCTGTATTTTGTAGAAGTCAGTGTTTTTTACTGAGCAGAGACAAATGTGAACGATCTATGTTGTTTTTGCCACAGAAACTGAAGGATACCAGGAGTCATTATTTGTTTGTTTTGTCCAGTGCCCTGAAGACTCAGTAGAGTTGAATTGCACTGGCGTCTGAACACACATGGGGCTCATGCATGTAAACATGGGCTGATTTCCCACACTCGCACTCTCAAACACACCTGTCATTCATCCTGGTTGTACATGTTTATAGGGGTAAAACCGGAGCACCCGGTGGAGACCTACGCAGACACAGGGAGAACATGCAAATATATTGCATATTAATATTTTGATAGATGGAAACAAGAAGAAAATCCTCTTAAAGATGCTGCAGATACATTAAGTACGTTTAAGAAAATATTAGCTTGTGGTTATCGTGGTGGAGGGGTTTGAGCGCCCGAATGATCCTGGAGCTCCGTTGTCGGGGGCTTCGTAAACCTGGTAGGGTCTCCCAGGGCAAACTGGTCCTATAGGTGACGGGTCAGAAGCCTCTTATGAGAGACCAACAGGCCCGGTTAATCGTGAGGCCGTCCTTCTGTGGACCCACCACTTGCAGGGGGAGCCATAATGCCCCTCACGACACGGCAACGGAAAAGTGTAAGAAAATGGATGGATGGATGATTAATTCCGTTCCTGTCCTGACAATGTAGTCTGTGATTGGATCGATAGAAAGCTTTTCAAGCTCTGATTGGCTGTTTGCGAAGTTCCAGACGGTCCAGAAACAAAAAGCTGGAGTGGACGGCTGACCAGGCTCAGTGTTTATAGTGGAAGGTGTTTGGTATCTAATAAACTATATTAGCATTCAAAACCTGTTCTCAAAGCACTGGACTCACAAATGATTGTTTTTTCAAGTGCCAATTATCCGGCCTACCAGGAAAAGTACGTGTGAAGCATTTAAAGTGGGCGACTCCGTTATGATGTTGTTCCCTCGTCAAAGACAGACCTGGAGTAATATTTGATCACATTTATGCAGTTTTGAGTTATCTCGGGTCAATTCTGTTGAATTTAGCTGTTTCTACGATGACAGCGGTTTGTCATTGTTAAACCCAAACCTGATATCGGCTCAAAGTGTGTTTATCAAGTCAATTATCCCCACTGCTTCCAGCGGGGGGAGCTCCAGGCAAGGTCTTCACCGGCTCTAGCGCTTTAAATTCTTACATGAGTTTAAAAAGAAGCTGAGAACTGATTTAAAACTATCACTTGGCGTCAGATCCAAACACATAATATTGTGTTTGCCGATTGCTTTCATTAAAATAGTTCAGCTCGAGCTCGTCTCTGTGTCTCTCATCATCCTCCTCTTTGTTGGCCGACATTTCGCTGACTTTTTTTTTTTTTTGCTCCATTTTTCTGGTGACATTTTGCCGGTGTCAGAGTTTTGCCCAGAGACTGTGCCCGCTCCACCACAGCCTCTCTTTCCCTCTGAGCGAGTGCCCAAACTCTCCACAGGGCATAGACGGCTGCAGAGAGACGTTTCGCTTATTATTGGAAATCAGCAGCAGCTTATTCTGACATGCAATTAAATGTAGGCACAAAGACCGGAGAGCCCAGACTCGAGGAAGACTGGGATACAGCGCTCGAGTTACGGAGGGGGGAAGCTCTCGTGAAGCTAAAACAAAGCAGAACACACATATACATCGTCCCATAGGGTCACGGGAGCCGAGGAGTCAGAGCTCTCGCCTCACACACATCCTCCCCACTCCTACTCTTTGTCTCAGCCGTTGCAGATGTGTGTTGAAATCTCCTACGTTTCAAATCTGAGCCGAGTTGCTGATGATACAGTAAATCCTTAAGTTTATGTGGCAAAAATGACAGATTCGTCCGCTCTTCTGGCCAATGCTTTGTAAAACCACTCACTTCCTTGCTTTGGTTATTGGTTGGTTAATGCGTTTGTCAATCATGGCCATTGGGAATTAGACGGAATCACCCCTGATCCCAGACTCACGTCTTTGTAAGGAATAGGAAAAGTGCGAATTGTGACTGGACCGGCAGCATGACCGAGTATCTGCAGTATCTGTTTCCCTCACCCACGACAATACAAAAGATAAATAAATAAATACAAGTATTAAATTCTTTATCCAGATTTCAACATAATATAAGCTAACGAGTTTCAGGATCTAGTCTTGATAACATTTTTTAAAATATTTTTCTCATCCTAGTCTAAAGCAAAGGTCACCGGATCCCAACTTTGGACCTGACAGTGAATCCCCTCAGTCGAGCAGCTGCGTGTGCTAACAAGGTCAAACCACCTTTGCTCTGCCCAATCCCGTCAGACCTTGGAAGCTAAGCAGGAAGGACCTGGTCAGTACTTGGATGGGAGACCATTTGGTAACACCAGGAAGCCTGGGTGAATGTAGTGAGTGAGTGGTTGGTGGTGTCAGAGGGACCGATGGTGCAGACTGGTTGCCTCACTTCCGTCAGTCTACCCCAGGGCAGCTGTGGCTACACACTGAACCTGGATTTAATTAGGACGAAACCAGGACTACTGTAAACAGGACTTGGTGAGCAGAGGAGAAAAACATCACTGCATTGGCACATTGTGTACATAATAGGCTGTATGCATTCTGATATATAGGAGCTAAAATGTCCTTTAGAGTAAAAAAAAAAATACAAAAATAACAGGATGTCATTATTTTTAGATTTAAAAACAGACAAATATCCCCATAAAACCTAGCCTGGCTAGCACCAGACTAAAATCACAAGTGATATTTAGTCTGGGGACACAAATTCATTTTCTCGTAGGAGAGGTGTGGTTTACGATCGTCCATAGTCGTTTATTGGGCGCTACGAATGTCTATCATGCGTCTGCACGAGGCCACAGCCCATCGTATCATCGTACCTGCTGTAAACTTTCGAGCTAAACTATTTAGAACACGGCCTAAAGCTTGATCAAAAAATACCATCGCGTCTGCTGCTGTCATGTTGGATCCGTAAATAAACTTTTTCTTTTTTATCCGTAAATAAACTACAAGCTTCCGTATATCGAACAGCTCGTCATCATCTTGCCGTCCCTCCTTGTTCTGTGATTGGTTCCCAAATCCATGCGAAAATTTCGGCCATGGTCCCCAGGCTGCTGTGCAGTTCCAAATGATTGGAGCGCACACAGCAGCCTGGTGTTAGCCAGGTTACATAAAACCATTAACCCCATATGTTCCAGACCTTTGCTTTTTTATTTTTTTCTCAATTTGGACCTCAGAGGAATTTAATTCAGGAATCCTGGTCTATTGTAATCTCTGGGAGCTTTTGAAAACACAAAGATCCACAGAGGTTCAGAATATGTTTCTTAACCTTACATTTTAAGAGCAACATGTCATTCATTCATTCATTTTTACTATATTTATAATCAATGTCTTTCTGTTTTTCCTAATTGAATCCTCTCTGCTTTTAAAAGCCATAAGAGTAACTGAGGCCACAGCACAGCATTGAGTGTGGCTTGTTACACTCAAGATACAAGCCGACAGTTTTAGTGAACGGCATGCTAACGAGTCAGCGGTGCCGTCATGAATGCAGAGTGGTTTAGTGAGGAGGTGCCCTCTTATGACCGCGTGGGGAACTCACTCTCCTGCCTCTGACCCGTCCCCTTCAGTGGAGACGTGTGACGCAGTGAACCCGAACGCACCGCGGCAGCGGAGGTTCCAAACAAACAGCCCACTACATTAAAGCGGCATAATCACTCTTAACTGTATTTAGATGCCTCGTCTGCCTACTCTCTCTGGCCTCGAGCGCCTCTTCAAACACAAATAAAAACAGATTTATGGAGCTGTTATTGTTATAATTATGAATGCGGCGGCGTTCGGGGCGACGCGGCGAGGCCTCTTTACTCTGATGAATGTAAACAAACGCGTTTAATGAGAAGAACACGGCGCTGAATAAACAGAAGAGTTACTCAGGACCTACCGCTGCTGCGCTCTTTGTCATTATAATGAATGGGAAACAGAACGGGAAGGAATGCATCTTTACAGCTGCGTGCGGGTTTACAGAGGAGGACGAGAGCTTTAATTTCCTAATTAGCCGGTGTCAAAATGATACTCGCAGATCGACTCACGGAATCCCACAGTGGGTTTTTACCTGACGATGTTACGGACCTGATAATTCCATTGTCCAATCACTTTATCCATGAACATTAACAGTGTAAGTCTGAAGCTTTGACTGACGGGCTCTGGAGCAGTGTGGAGGCTCTGGAGCCGGTCCGCGGGGCTTCAGGCCTTTTAGTTCCTTTTCTGGAACATGCTCTGTGGGAGGAGTCTGAGCAGCCATCATGGATTTAATCATTCGTGTAGATCGGGAGGAGTGAGCACAAGAGTCAAGACGTCTATCAACATTATGACTGTAATTGCAACACGGCGGGGTGAGCCTTCTTCCTTGTTGTGAGTCGATGAGGCATTGACAGAACATCTGCACGGCGCCTCCTACTGTTCTGGAGTGTGCATTTTAACACACTGAGTTCCAAAAATGCAGAGGAGAGAGGAGGAGAGAGGAGGAGAGAGGAGGAGAGTGGAGAGTGGAGAGAGGAGGAGAGTGGAGGAGAGAGGAGGAGAGTGAAGGAGAGAGGAGGAGAGTGGAGGAGAGAGGAGGAGAGTGGAGGAGAGAGGAGGAGAGAGGAGGAGAGAGGAGAGTGGAGGAGAGAGGAGGAGAGTGGAGGAGAGAGGAGGAGAGAGGAGGAGAGAGGAGGAGAGAGGAGGAGAGTGGAGAGAGGAGGAGAGTGGAGGAGAGAGGAGGAGGAGAGAGGAGGAGAGTGGAGGAGAGTGGAGGAGAGAGGAGGAGAGAGGAGGAGAGTGGAGGAGAGAGGAGGAGAGAAGAGAGATTAGGAGAGAGGAGGAGAGAGGAGGAGAGTGGAGGAGAGTGGAGGAGAGAGGAGGAGAGTGGAGGAGAGAGGAGGAGAGAGGAGGAGAGAGGAGGAGAGTGGAGGAGAGTGGAGGAGAGAGGAGGAGAGTGGAGGAGAGAGGAGGAGAGTGGAGGAGAGTGGAGGAGAGAGGAGGAGAGAGGAGGAGAGAGGAGGAGAGTGGAGGAGAGAGGAGGAGAGTGGAGGAGAGAGGAGGAGAGAGGAGGAGAGTGGAGGAGAGTGGAGGAGAGAGGAGGAGAGAGGAGGAGAGAGGAGGAGAGTGGAGGAGAGAGGAGGAGAGAGGAGGAGAGTGGAGAGAGGAGGAGAGTGGAGGAGAGAGGAGGAGAGAGGAGGAGAGTGGAGGAGAGAGGAGGAGAGAGGAGGAGAGTGGAGGAGAGAGGAGGAGAGTGGAGGAGAGAGGAGGAGAGAGGAGGAGAGAGGAGGAGAGAGGAGGAGAGTGGAGGAGAGAGGAGGAGAGAGGAGGAGAGAGGAGGAGAGTGGAGGAGAGTGGAGGAGAGTGGAGGAGAGAGGAGGAGAGAGGAGGAGAGTGGAGGAGAGAGGAGGAGAGTGGAGGAGAGAGGAGGAGACAGGAGGAGAGTGGAGGAGAGAGGAGGAGAGTGGAGGAGAGTGGAGGAGAGAGGAGGAGAGTGGAGGAGACAGGAGGAGAGTGGAGGAGAGTGGAGGAGAGAGGAGGAGAGTGGAGGAGAGAAGAGGAGAGAGGAGACAGGAGGAGAGAGGAGGAGAGAGGAGGAGAGTGGAGGAGAGAAGAGGAGAGAGGAGACAGGAGGAGAGAGGAGGAGAGAGGAGGAGAGTGGAGGAGAGAGGAGGAGAGGAGGAGAGAGGAGGAGAGAGGAGAGAGGAGGAGAGGAGGAGGAGAGAGGAGGAGAGTGGAGGAGAGAGGAGGAGAGAGCTGGAGAGTGGAGGAGAGTGGAGGAGAGTGGAGGAGAGAGGAGGAGAGTGGAGGAGAGAAGAGGAGAGAGGAGACAGGAGGAGAGAGGAGGAGAGAGGAGGAGAGTGGAGGAGAGATGAGACAGGAGGAGAGAGGAGGAGAGTGGAGGAGAGAGGAGGAGAGGAGGAGAGAGGAGGAGAGAGGAGGAGAGAGGAGGAGAGGAGGAGAGAGGAGAGTGGAGGAGAGAGGAGGAGAGAGGAGGAGAGAGGAGGAGAGAGGAGGAGAGAGGAGGAGAGTGGAGGAGAGAGGAGGAGAGAGGAGGAGAGAGGAGGAGAGAGGAGGAGAGAGGAGGAGAGAGGAGGAGAGTGGAGGAGAGATGAGACAGGAGGAGGAGAGGAGGAGAGTGGAGGAGAGAGGAGGAGAGGAGGAGAGAGGAGGAGAGAGGAGGAGAGAGGAGGAGAGGAGGAGAGAGGAGAGTGGAGGAGAGAGGAGGAGAGAGGAGGAGAGAGGAGGAGAGAGGAGGAGAGAGGAGGAGAGAGGAGGAGAGAGGAGGAGAGTGGAGGAGAGATGAGACAGGAGGAGGAGAGGAGGAGAGTGGAGGAGAGAGGAGGAGAGGAGGAGAGAGGAGGAGAGAGGAGGAGAGAGGAGGAGAGGAGGAGAGAGGAGAGTGGAGGAGAGAGGAGGAGAGAGGAGGAGAGAGGAGGAGAGTGGAGGAGAGAGGAGGAGAGAGGAGGAGAGTGGAGGAGAGAGGAGGAGAGTGGAGGAGAGGAGGAGAGTGGAGGAGAGAGGAGGAGAGAGGAGGAGAGGAGGAGAGAGGAGGAGAGAGGAGAGTGGAGGAGAGAGGAGGAGAGAGGAGGAGAGAGGAGGAGAGTGGAGGAGAGAGGAGGAGAGAGGAGGAGAGTGGAGGAGAGAGGAGGAGAGTGGAGGAGAGTGGAGGAGAGTGGAGGAGAGAGGAGGAGAGTGGAGGAGACAGGAGAGAGAGGAGGAAAGAGGAGGAGAGTGGAGGAGACAGGAGGAGAGTGGAGGAGAGAGGAGGAGAGAGGAGGAGACAGGAGGAGAGTGGAGGAGAGTGGAGGAGAGAGGAGGAGAGAGGAGGAGACAGGAGGAGAGTGGAGGAGAGAGGAGGAGAGTGGAGGAGAGTGGAGGAGAGAGGAGGAGAGAGGAGGAGACAGGAGGAGAGAGGAATTAATCAGACAGGAGAGTGTTTCATAAAACACACAATGACTCCGTTTTGATCAAAACTAGGCTCTGTTTAGCTTAGATTTCTCCGAAACCGGAAGCACGTAGAATTAAACTGTTTTCACCTACTGAGAGTTTAGAGTCTCAGTTTTCAAACGAGCCATAGCATGTGTCCATAGATATAACACAGAATACGCTGTGGTGCTACAAATATAATGAAAAATGGTCTGGATTGCTGACACTACAGCTAAATCCCCAAAACAGTGCAGCCTCAATGTGTTAAGACAAAAACAGAACACATGGTCATATATATATATACCACTGAACTCTAGAGGAGGCAATAGACTCAAATCCCTCCTCCAACGTGAAACCTATTTGATCCACAAACTTAATGCGACCGGGTTTGAAAGAGGAGATCGACTTTTATCACCTGCCTCTAGCTTTGTTTCTCTATGTGTCCATTGTATCTGTATATTGCACTGTCTGTAGAGTTACGTTTCTATGTGGCAACATCAGGTATGATCTATTACATATCTGTAAATACTTTGTTTTTTGTCCAATTGATTACGACTGGCCTTTTTTGCCTAAGTATTGTTTTCAGTTTGTCACGTGACACATATCACATGTCCTGAACTATTTAAACCCTCATCAGATACAGCTGTGATACACTGCTTTGACAAAGACCCGAAGGTCGAAACGCGCCAGCGTCTTAATAAAAGCATACTCTACCTCATCCAGTTGTGCCTCGGATACTTCATTCTCCACATGGTCATACATAGTTGTGTAATGTAGTGGAGGAAAAGTAATAAGTTCTCAACATAAATATTACTCAAGTATTTAAAGGTACTATACAGAGTTTAAAAATGTTAAAATTAAGTATTTTCCTCCCCCTACATGTTCCAGCCATGTCCTAATGTGTAGAATGAGCTCAGACCTGTTCACCACAACTGTCTCTAAAATCCTGCACTGTCACTAAAAAAGGTGTTACTTCAGGTCCGAAGTGCCGTCATGCACGAGCTTAAAGAGGGGGTAGTCTATATCACACTACAATGATGACCAAACCTTCTGTTGGTCTGTAAATGCAGTAAATTAGAATAACTGCCTTGTATATAATTGCTCTCTCAAAATGGCTGTAGTGAATGTCTTGAAATAGGCCTCTGTCTCTTTAAGAACCTCTGAGCCTTTCCGACACGCCCCCTCCACACGCTGTCTGTGGCATCAGTGGGGAGGGGGTTCTGCTGAGGAGCAGTGGTTGGTTACTCGGCTGGTGACGAAAGCTCGGAGGCGTCTCCAGGAGGTGGGGGCGTTCCTAGGAGGACTCAGGCAAACCTATCCCTAAAATGGCCGCCATCAGAGTTTTTACAGATTACTCAAAAATACGTGAATGTGCCAAGGCAACAATTCAGGCATGTTTTTAATGAGGGAAGGACATAATAACATGATGTAAAGCTTGAAAAAGTCGATTTTGCATAATACCCCCCCCCCTTTAATAGAAGGTGCAGTTACACACATGGCCTGAGGTGGCAGTAGTGAGTATAAAATGGCAAACTTGACCTCTGATGGTCTGAGCACTGTGTATCACGTTTTACAATTGCAAAAGATTCTTCAATCCTCTACTACGTCCCAGGCTTAAGAATGTTTACGACAAAATCCTCCTGGGAATGAGTTTAAAAGCAAATTTCACAATTATCTGGGAACAAGATGGAGTTTAGCAATCTGCAACACAGGTCAAGGATAACTCGAACATTTCAAAAGCCGACAGCACGCGGAGGTCTCTTTCCTTTCATTAAAACTTAGCTTTTACACTTTTACTGTAAGGGCCGCAAAACAATTTTCTCTCAACGACTTGATAAAAGCTGGATGCATCACGCTCAAGCTAACTGCGTATGCGTAATCCCTGCGGTAAACAGAATAATCCCGTCCATGGCCGGCTTCACTCGTGTCAATAGGTTTTTCACATTGTAATCCTGCTCTCTGTATCAGACCTGTGTGAAAAGGCAGAGCGGAGGAGGTAAAGAGCGCCGCGCCGGTCAATACTGTGTCTGCGGTAAATCCATGGGGCAGCGGAGCGTTGGGGCCAAATAAAACAACCGCTCTGTCACTCTGAATATGGAGGCAGAGACGGGACACGGAGCAGTCAAATGTGACGCTTGTTTGGCTCAGCGAGAGGAGGAGTGGCGCAAAAACGGAAGCTTTGGATTCAAAAAAAGTTTATTAGCTGTGAAGGCGAGACACTGCAGGTAAAAAGGAAAAATAAGGTTTTTGAAACTTTTACTGACTAATATGGGGAAAACTGTACAGAAGGTTTTCTTTTATTAACAAGTTATTTAAATGTGAAAAGGGACAAACTTAGCTCTACTCTCAGCAGCAAAATCCAAACACTGGATCGAGGTCTTAATTTTTAGGTTTATTTTGTTGCTATTTTAGTCATAAAGGGGTTTCTTTCAAAGGGGATTTTAGAAAAGTAAAACTTTTTTCGCGTTTCAAAGCTCTTAAATCAGGCAGGAATTCAATATTTTTAAAAATCGCCAAAAACAAACCTTCAAACATTGTTAAAGGAATAGGCCACCGTTTTTACATACTGAGATATGTTCTTACCTAACCTTAGCCGAGTTAATATATCCCCGTCTGGTCTTTGTCCGTGCGCTCTGTCACGCAAACGCAGCCTCTCCCACATGTCATATAGCTCCAAAAAAGCTCACGATAGAAGCTACCAAGCTCTTCCACGTGTTCCCTATTTAAATAAAGTTACGTGAAGTGTTTTCATGCGAAGTATATTTACACAGAAATGTAACATGTCGATTTTATAAGCAGATAAAAAGGGGTACTATGTTGTGAGGCGTAATGATACGAGGAGCACAACGTCCGCGCAGTAACTCCTAAAGACTTGCCCCGCTCACTTCCGTCAATAACCTTTAGGAGTTACTGCGCGGCCAGAAGGGCCCCCCCGAGGGGACCAACAGATTTGACAGAAACAAAGAGAACTGCAGCAGCAGTAACAAGGCGCAACAACAATTGGCTGTCAAATACTCCCTGAAAGGGCCCCATGAGTACAGGTGAGCCTTACGATTATAATCTATAAATCTAATCTACAATAAAATAGATTACAATCAATCAATCAAAGTCTTTACAGCAACACCAGGAGGACCAGTGCTTCACAAAAAGATTACAAAAAACCTAAACAATCTCAGTTTACAATACATTCATCAATGCTGACACGACTGATGATCTAAAATGTACTTTTTCAAATTTTGAGTAAAACTATGAAGATCTACAGAGTGTGTCTCTGAAGTGCTTTGTTTCAGCAGCCTTCATTGTTCGGCATGAAGGCATCACATCTCCCACACAGGAGACAGCAGCGGCATGTTTGGATCACAGCCTTTCGTGCTACACGTGGACACCAAACTTGTGAATTGTATTTATGAATGAATCCACCTGTGAAAGACGAGAGAGAAAACTATCCTAAATCTCAACCTTTACCAGAGAAGTGTATGTTTTCACCTTCGCCTAAAGAAGACGACGTGTATGTAAAATCTGCCCTTTTAAACCTCGGCAAACCACCTCATGTGGCACACAAACAAAACAGTGCTTTTTATGAGGCATCAGAAAAGCGGGAGAGAGGATATGCAGATTCTGTTGATGCTCGAGTCGGTGTGGTTTGCTTAAGAAGGTTTTGGGAAAGAAAATAAGAGAAACCTGCCTTGCCAAAACAAACCTCTTCTTCTGCTGCGACTGCACCAAATGCTAATAACGAACAGAGAGCGTCTCCGTGAGCCGGCCCGCATTTGGATTTTACTCGCTCGATCCACCCAGACGAGCGCCTCCCTTTGCTGTTGTTACCTCCGAGTTGCGTTTCTCTCGCGAAAAAGGCGAAAGAGACAAACAAGTTCCGCTGTGACGATGATGAATTGATTTAATGGTTTTTCTGCTTCTCCTCCACGACACGGGAATCCTCTCCGACGAGTTCTCATTTCAACTACATTAAAGCCAAATAAAGCACCTTGTCTTGGGGCAGTAAAACACCGACTTGTAAAAAGCAGAGCACTACGTAAGACTAATGCAGTGGTAGTTGTGTATGTTGAGTCCACTGCAATGCTCTTTAATGCCATTTAATTGCCAAAATGTTTGTGCCATAAATGTAATAAATCTGTGGATATTTTATCTCTTAAGATTTGGAAGCATTTCATCAGACAAATTAGAGACAATTTCAATAGTTTGAAGCAAATTGGATACAATGGGCAACTTTTGAGCCAAAAATTGTGCACTGCTTTACTGCCAATAAATAGGTTTTAGACGATATTTTAAATGTTTGTGCCAAACTAATATGATAAGATAAGCCTTTACTGATCTCACAATGGAGAAAAGTACTTGTTACATTCAGCTCTTAGAAACACTCAGGGTGTGCAAATATGCAGGAAATGTGAAAAACCTGTTAAATAGTAAATAGTGGTATCTTTCCTCCTGGAACCACGGGCTTAACGTGGTGGAGGGGTTTGAGCGCCCGAAAGATCCTGCGGGTTCTGTGCGGTTCAGAAGCCCCTTATGAGAGACCAATAGACCCAGTTAGAACCATGAGGCCGTCCTTCTGTGGACCCACCACCTGCAGGGGGCGCCATAGGGGCTGGTGCAATGTGATCTGGGCAGCTCCAACAGCTGCCCCCACAACCCGGCAACGGACAAGTGGAAGAAAATGGATGGATGGAAAGTGGTGTCTTATATACACTGACTACCAAGGACTTTGTGGGGACAAAAAGTATAATTTCCCCCCAAAAATGTAGACTGAATTAATCCAATTGAATGATTTTCAATTATACTGTATTTAAAGCAGAACTAAGTAACTCGTTTTCCTTAATGAATCCTTCCCGTAGTCCCTCTGGGAGTAATACAAGTGTTAAAGGGATGATTGGAGGGTCTTTCATCTCCCCCTGGTGTCTCTGGCCAGAAAACCATGCCTGCAACTTGCCTGCCACCGGGTCGGAGTCACCAATACACACTAATGGAATCACGAAGAAGAAGCTAACAGGCTAACGTGCAAAGCTAACTGCGGGCTAGCGCCACTTAAACAGTATTTACAGCCAAGTTTGAGTGAAAACAAATGATCTCATTGTGTGATTGTATGTACAATAATATCTAATATCCTTCTGTCCTTTGTCTTTTCTGTCAGCGTAGTATTTACTCTCACGGACAATTAATAAGCAAAACAAATGCGACATGCTGCAACACCTGCAGTGGCGCTTATGGCCTCTAGGGGCATGAGTTACTTAGTACTGCTTTAAGACACAACTCATCTGATGATTCTTAATGTCACACGGACAGAAGGATGTATCAGGAAAACTGCAAACACAATTTAAATCTGTGTTTAGACAAATGGAACAACTATGAAAAAAGCCGTCAGAGCAAGTCCAAGTCCGAATACACGAGACTGTGTTGAGGTCAAGATCCCGAAACAGCAAGACATGAAGCTTTAAAGTGGAAATCAGGTTTAAACCGGAGAGTGTCTGACCTGTGGCTGGTCAGTGGAGCTGGAGGCTGCAGGTCGGGCGGGGTCGCTGGAGCTGGTTCACATCTGAAACAAACACACAAACAGGGTTAAAAAAAAGGTTATTATTCAAATCAAAACATGCACAATCCTCCAGATATTGCTCCAGACCAAACCTACTGCCAAATCGATTTAAAAAAATGTCAGTTTATATATTTACTATATTGTAAACTCGCTTCTATTTTCCGTCTTTGCTGTATTATCTACAAAACACTCAATATATTGGTTTATTTGATTTTACCGTGTAAATCCATCCTTGTAATAAAAGGTCTGATTAGTTCTCTCTATTTAAAAATGTTCCTGCATTTCGGCTGTGATATTCATGCTATGCTAGCTGATATAACTTACGATATAAACTATGTACTGCCTGGGTTTGGCTCATGGCCATCATGTTAACCATTGTCCGTGTCGCTTTCATGATCAATGAACAGTCACTGCTGACACATTCATTCAAAGCACCAAACAATGTTTGTAGTAGCCTTTAAAATTTAAAATGCCTTCAAATACCACATGGAACTATACAGTTGGCATTGATACCACTGAAATGTTGCTGAGAATTTTTAGGGAAAAATGAATATCCAATGCTAACTGATACATGAAAACGAATGGAAGCGACTATGCTAAAGGTCCATCTCAAATACACTCAAATGTATAAATCCATGGTCACGCATTCATCTACATTTAAAATAATTTTTTGTGTAAGATCAACCTCCCCAGAGACGACAGGTGGAAATTTGCATTTTTGCTCTAGCCTAATGCATCCTTCCTTTTGGTCAATGTTAAATTGTGCACTGTCCCTGTCTAAATAAAAAACATACCATACCGGCATGGAGACCAGCTGGAGACTCGAGTCTCCAACCAGTCTCCAGGCGGTGACTCGGCCCCTGAAGCCTCGCTAATTCTACAGTTTCCATCAAAACGCCTCCTCCTTTCAACACGGCCAGTCGCAGTAGTCGAACCCTACATTTCGGCAATGGATGCATTTAGTTTTAGAACTTTATTCAGGGTTTTAGAACTATTAGAGAGCCATTTAGTCTGTGCTCAGCATGCAGGGGAGGAAAAGTATCAACACCTGCTCAAATGAATATAGCTTCAATCTAGTTTTGACAAGGACAAACCTCCATATAACAACAACTGTTCACCTAATTTCATCTGTATTAAAACAAAGACACCCTTAAGTCACAAAACTCCCCCTCACTATTATTATGGAGGAGGGAGCTGGCAAAGGACTGGAGCTCTCTCTTACAGCGGCTGAATGGTCCAACAGCTAAAGTAGCCAACATTGTAAACACTATTATGGCAGTACGAACTGTCGCTGTCCGATCTGGAAGGTCACTCGATTTAGCCGGCGGTTTCATTCTGCACTGGCACAGAACATGGTCAGACTGGTGGTAATGACAGTGAGTTCCAAAGCCACCGCTTATTGATCCAAATTGTCCCCAAATGAACACGCTACATTCCACATAGATAAAACAAAATGAACGTCAGTGATGTAAAGACTGTTGGAAGAGTTTTTGAAATGAAAGTTCTGAACCAGGCCTGAGACGAACCTCCGTTTACAAATAGAACGACAGGATTCTCACCGAAGCTCACGGTTTGGGCCTGGGCTTTGTTATTAGAGATGAATTTCCATAAGGACTTAGCATTATTCGATTTCCGCCCGAACAAAAAACTCACATTTCCACAGGTTCCCGATCTTCTCTCCGTTTGGTCCCAGCACAAATTGGTTTAGAGCCCTCAATGGGACAGTATTATGACACAGAAAGCTTATTGTGAGACAGAGTCATATCAAATAAAGCTGCTATTTGCATAAACATATTTAGGAGTTATTGCAAATCCATAACCCAATTTCGGTTAGACTCCTCACTTTCACATTGTCAAAACGGAACTCGATAAGGGAGCAAAACGTGTGGGGGGAAACAAACAAAAAAAAATCGATGAAACATATCCCATTACAGAGCCTTACGTGTATTGTTTGTGTTTTTACATATGTGCCAGAAAACAGCGTGCAGCCGCAGTGGGACCATCGGAATATATTCTCTTTTCTCTAAATACAGCAGCTTGGTGTGTTGTGAGAAATGCAAATCAAAGTGAGTTAGGCAAAAGGAAGGGGGCGGGCGCTCTCACTCATTAAGCTCAATCACAGTCCAGATCGAATCGAAAAAACTGGGTCATTTCGGGTCGGGGCACATGTATCCTGGTAATGGTTCGGACAAAACACTATGTAAAAGAGTAAAGTGCCTTTCCACTAATCTCTAAATGTCTTCACAGTCTCAGCATGACCGTATAGGTGTATTTTTAGGCCAATATCATCCGCTGCCATTTTGAATCTGTTTTCTAAATAAACAGTGTAAGCAGAATGTTCAGGAACTATGTTGACATAAAAAATATAATATAATATAATGATAATATAATAATAATAATAATATAATGATTAGAGCTGGGACTAAATACCAGATTGTAATACTTTGTGCTGTAGTACCAAGTATCGCAATACTTTCAATACTTGAGTTTGGAGGCATTTTTATCTGGCACTCCTTTGTTTTGTTCCATTTTGTGTTAATGCGCTTTTCAATTTAAACACTTTAAAGCAGGGGTCACGAACGTGGTGCCCACGGGCACCCAGGGGCCCTTTGGGGCATGTCCAGTAGCCCTTGGGACTTTTTCTAAAGTGTAAAAACTTCATTTTCTTGAATCTAATTCTTAAAATTACAGTTGTTTCGGTTCTTGTGACTCGGTATGAGTTTAAAATAAAGCTATTTTAATACAATATGGGGTCAATACCCTATAAGTGAACAGTGTATGTTTAAGTCTTTAGGATTTGTTTTTAACTGGTAGCCCTCGAACAACTTAATGCTCTTAAAGTAGCCCTCAGCTAAAAAAAGGTTGGTGACCCCTGCTTTAAAGGGACTAGATGCAAGTTGGTCATTTCATACTCACTACTGCCACCTCAGGTCATACGTGTAACTGCACCTTCTATATTAAACTGGTGACGGCACTTCAGACCCGAAGTAACAACTTTCTGAGTGTCAGTGCAGGATTTTAGAGGCAGTTGTGGTGAACAGGTCTGAGCTCATTCTACACATTAGGACATGGAGGAACATGTAGGGGGAGGAAAATACTTTGTTTTAACATTTTTAAACTCCATATAGGTTTCCTCCGGGTACTCTGGTTTCCCCTACCTCTAAAAACACGTAGAATAAGTGAATCCTCCAGCCGGGTGATTCTGACCACCAGCCTGGCTCCACATCATGGAGATGGGTCCCCGGGTGCGACACTGCCGTCGACCACTACTCCTTAAGGGTCGCCCCAGCGGCATCGAAGGATGGATTAAATGCAGGGGACAAACAAACAGCGTCATCTCCCAGACCCTTCGCACACGTGGGTGTAAAATAAGTCAATATTTGTGAATGAAAGCTCCAGGAAAAGCCGGCTTTGTGAAGCTGTGGATTCACTTTTATAACCTGCACGAGTCCCATAATGTAAACACCTGATGGAGCGGCCAGGACAGAGCGGCGAGTCATCAAAACGTGTGTTAGCGTGTGTGTTAGCTTGTTTGCTAGCCATATACGAAGCTGTGTTGCAAATGTCAACTCCTTATAACTGCATTATGAAGCTTCACTTTTTGCTGTGACATTTATATTTCTGTCTTCCGGGTTTGAAAAATACCTCCAGAAAACACATATTTAAAAATTAAAAATGAGTACTCCATAGTGGTAGTTATATCCAGTGCTTAATTTGTAAATTAGTATTTTCAGGAACACTTTTGGTCAGATGTGATGGATTGGGGGTCAAGGTCAAGGTCAAGGTCAAGGTTTATTTATATAGCACATTTAAAAACAGGGTACTGCCCCAAAGTGCTTTCCATATTCAGTGCAAAATTAAAGACACAAAAAAATAAAATAAAATGCAGCATAATCAAATGTCCAGCTCAACTTGGATTAAAAGCCAGTGCAAAGAGATGCGTTTTCAACAACGACGTGAAATTGTCAACAGTAGAGGCCATTCTGATTGGCAGAGGCAGAGAGTTCCAGAGTTTAGGGCCAGCAACAGCAAAGGCTCGATCTCCTCTGGGGAACAGGCCAAAACATTTGCCGGAACACTCTCATTAGACACCATTATATCAGATAAATTTTTTGCCGGATCCTCCTAAGTATTTCCCGGATCCTTTACCCTGAAAAAAACGGGGGATCAAATTAAGCACTGGTTATATCATATAAATGCCATTACTTTGGAATGGCTAAAATAGCAGGATACAGATCCTTTAAAACTAAGGGAGACAACTATGACAAAATCTCCACATCGACCGCTGCTTTAAAAAACAATCCTTTCACCTGCCGTGTGTCGCCTTAAAACGAGATTTCAGTTCATGTAGCTGCAGAATCACTTGTCGTACAAATAACTGACTGGTCTTTTCTTGGTGAGAGCTGGGCATGTTCGGAAGTGCCGGTGCTCAGCTTGGTATGAATTGTTTTCAGCAATCCTTTCCTCATTCCCCAGGAAAAGGAACTGCTCCGAAAACCAGAGTTCTTCGTGCCAGTGCTTTTTCGTCAGCTCTCCCCCTCGTCATCAAGCAGAATTCACGTTCGAGTGTCGGATTGCAACGGGGGGAACACGAGCCGGGTTTAGACCGTCGCAAGGCAAATTCGCAACGGAAGCATCAACCTTTTTCCTAGTTATTTTTGACATCGCCCCCTTTGATATCCGACACACACCAACCTTCCCCACTCCCTCCAAACCCCCATCACCTCCATAACATCCCCAATAATCAAATATAGCCGCCATCTGTCTGAAAACGCACGCTCCGCTCTCCAGGCCATCATTTTCCCATTCAGTCTTATTACCCGCCGCCTCTCCAAACAAACGCGCCTCCTCTGTGGCAGCCAACGGCTCGAATTTAGAAAAGCGCTACCTCCAACAGAACTGGCTACAGCCGCGATTTCCTCCACTGCCTTATTCCTTCCAATTACCGTTAGCAGCTGACATGTTTGACCCGATCCGCGTGAAGGGGGGAAGCTGCTTATTACGGATCCGGCGCTACATGCTAATGGGGAGGCGCGGTGATGGCTGGGTGAGGAGTGATAGCCTATTATCCGCCGCGGTTTGGCAGCGGCGGGAAAAAAAATATGGCAGCACACGGCGAGGCCAATCCGTGAGGCATCTGGAAAGGCTGATGACGGGTTTAAGGGAAGGATAGAGAAGAGAGGAGGAGAGAGAAGTGGAGGAGGGGGAAAAAAAAAGGTATATGGGAAGTGCTGCAGGTGTGCAAGCTGCGAGATTAGAGGCAATTTTTGATCATCAGCAAATACAACAGATCCAATTTATGTGCATAATCTCCTCGCCGGGGAACTGATGATGCTTTCTCCAACGCGCTTTATCATGCGCGGATATACACGCCAATCCCACATGAGATGGCACTTGATATGGGGCTCACGAGATCAATATGAAGAGGGGATTTTGATATCATTTGTAATAGTGTAGAAACATAGATTTTGTTAATGTTTCTTTTGTTTTCAGCTGACATTTTACCAGTTTCACAACAGGAAGTACTTTTGAAACGCTAAGTCCACACCTAACAATGGAGGTCGACCAATATGGGTTTGTCTAAGGCCGATTTCGGGATTTCGTTGGCTGATATATTTTAGCCCGAAATTTTGGGGCGATTTTTCTATTTTTTGCTATAACCCTGTGTATGAGGCTTGTAAACTGTAAAATGTGTCGCTGTTGAACTGTGACAGCAGGGGTCGCTGTTTTAGGGTCATCGGGCTGATTGATTCAGGATATTCATGTTTAGAAGATATTTTGCATAAAGAGAAAAATCTGTGCATTCCAAAACAAAAACTGTCCCTATCTCTCTCTTATGGTTCTGGAATCTATAAGCAAAAGTCTGCCACATAAAATATATAAAATACGCTCCGAGGTGAACAAACTTGTGACCGATTTTCATCGCGATGTTTCTCAGCTGTGGGAGGGCGCCTAAGCTCTGTGTGAGCTCTTTCCAATGCAAAGGAAGTCTCATCACTTTCAGTTCCGGAGAGATCGGCATTCAATCAATCAAAACTTTATTTATAGAGCGCTTGTTATAAAAAGTTGTAACACAAAGTGCTTTACAGATAAAAAACAGTTCCCACCCACCCGCCCTTTAAAATAGAAACATGCACGCAGTCTTGTACTTCTATCTTAGTGAGGACACTCATAGGCATAATGTATTACCCAGACCCTAACCCTAAGGTTAGAGCCCCATCACCTAAGCCACATATTGACCCTCAAACAGTCCTTCAAATAAGTGAGGACCACCAAAATGTCCTCACTTAAAAACGCAAATTGGTCCTCTCAAAGTTGTAAGTACAAGATCACACATGCACACACACACACACACGATGAGATAATGGACGCACCTCGGCTCCAGCCACAGGGCACCACCACAGGACGCCCAGCGGAGGTGCTGCAGAAACACCACACCTCCATCCGGGCACCCAGAGGACAGTGCCCACACAGCCACAGCCGACCACCACTCCCGGGGCAGAGGGCTCCCTCAGAGGGAACACTGGAAATTCTAAAACTGCAATATGCATAAATAAACAAATATAAAACTAACTAAAAAACAATATAATAGGCTAATTGTAAAGATACATAATAAGGGAAATAACTGGATAAATAAGTAAATAGATAAGTCAGTTAAAAGCTGAGCTAAAAAGGTGGAGCCTTGAGCCTGCTCTTAAAAACATGAACGTTCTCTGCAGCCCTGAGCTCCTCCTCAGCCCTGAGCTCCTCCTCAGGTCATTCCAGAGGCGAGGGCCGTAATATTGAGTCTTTTTGTTGACTTTAGGAATAACTAGGAGACCCCTGCCGGAGGAGCGAAGTGATGTCACCGGACCCAGTGGGGGCTGGAGCCAGTTTTAATTAACAACATTACACTTTCACAAGTCGTAGCTAGAAAGATAATATAGGAATTTAAAAAAATATAATTAATATCAGTCACCGGGTCCATGATCTCTCTGTACAAGACCAAAACATTCCTCAAAGACAAAATAATTCTTCCTCTATATAATAATATAGTATAATGTCACCTGCAACCCAGCAATTGACTAGAGGTCATCAGATATACATCAGCCAGCTGATATATCAGGTCGATATATGGGTATTTTACGATATCAGCTGATACACTGCCGATAAAAGGCAGATTTTTTTGGGAACTGAACGTTTTTTGCATTGGAAGGAGCTCAGTGCGGTCAAAATCAGTCACAAGTTTGTTCACGAGTTCACAAGTTTTGTTTGTTTTGACGAGTCTTCTTTAACATCCCTGTACTCTTTGTTGGTGCAGTTTGTTGGTACTCTTTGTTGGTGCTTAAACATGACCTGATTAATAAAATGTGACTTCAGGAGTTTGAAAACTTGTAGTAAAAGGTTAAAAACGTAGCAGCCCGGAACTACATTCTCATGCGGCGCGGTGCAGCAGGTTTAATTTGAGTCATTTTAGATATTACAGACTTTTCCCAAAGATTAAATCCGTCGCAGGCATAAACAATCTCCCTCCTCAGGTAATTTCTCTGCGTGGAACCTTTTCTGTTTTCATTTCATAAAACATTCCAGCCCCGCTCCCCTGCGCCCCTCTGAGCCGCGCAGCAGACTCCACATTAACGGCTGATTCAGATGGATTTTTGATTCTCGTTGGCGGCGACAGTTCCACAGGGGCCGGGTTAATGGGACGTGATTGCTCCATTATTCTTCTCTGATGGATATGTCTCCTCATATCCTCCGTCCTGTAGGATTTCACTGAGCATTTTGTCAATAAGACCGAGTATTTATCTGATACCGCTGTTGTTGATGCTACAACCAGGTCATTCTTAACCTCCTTCAGTCTGGCTTTTGCTTATTTGTTGGAATTCTTCAACTTTTTCTAGCTCATTCTTGGCCCAGTCTAGAGGTTTCAGCGAGTCTTGTTCAATTGTCGTCGGATTTCCACTTTCCACACATTGGTGACATCTTGGGTACAGTTAAACGATGCCAGTATGGAATCAAAACAAAACTTTAGGTAGGAAAAAAATACATCTTTACAGAGCACAGTTTGGGGCCATGTATGCCTATATTGGTTGTATGATTATATGAAATGTGTAACATTCATGTATTCCATTTAAACTGTTTTGTAATTTTATATTGTGTCAGGACCCCAGGGAGACTAGCGACCACTTGTGGGAGCTAATGGGGATCCTAATAAAGAATATAGAATGAATAAAGAATCTTCCGCCTGACACAAGGACAGCCTTGGTCAAGGCGAAGCTGCGATCCTGCGCTCACACAACTTTCCACGGTGGCCTGAGGGCGCCGCTTGGGGGGAAAAGTGGGTCAGCGGAGGCGAGTACTGGGTATAGTGTGTCTTTGGTCTGCCCAATCCCGTCAGACCTTGGAAGGGAAGCAGCGAAGGGCCTGGTCGGAGTGGTTGGTGGTGGTCGGAGGGGCCGATGGCACAGACAGGTTGCCTCTACAACAGTGGTTCCCAAAGTTTTTTGTCTTTCGTACCCCTTTGGCCTTTCAGTGGTCAACCGTGTACCCCCTACCTCAAGGGTGTTGCAGTTTATTTAAAAAGTAATTACTTAAAAGTGGTATTTGTAAGAAAAAGGACAATGTTGCAGTCAAAATGAACCTAAAATTCTCCCAAAGCAGCACATTTTACTGAAAAATATAGTTACTTTTTTCCCTTTTGTCAATCTGAAATAGCTCCATGTACCCCCTGCTAGGTCCTCGAGTACTCCCAGGGGTCCCCGTACCCCTGGTTGGGAAACACTGCTCTACAACAACAGCTTACCACCACCGAGTATGGAGTGAATGAATATTGACAGTGTGGCGCTTTGAGAAACTTGGTAATACAGGCTTGTAAAGTGCATTACAGGCGTAAGGCATTATTATTATGACTACAAGCAGCTCTGACTTCAATGAGCTCTTGCTGCTTTCCCTTTGCTCCATCCCCTCTCGGACGCACTTACACTTGTCCATCCGGACCGTGCCTAAGGAAAGCCCATTTAGCCCGGCTTGTTTGTGCCGTGCTCCGTCTGTCCTGTGTCAGTCTGATTTCTCTGCTACTCCCCTGAGATGATGAGCTTTTATGTGACAGATAAATGCAGCGCGAGTGCTTATATCGCTTTTTTCCCCTTGTGATTTGGTTCGTGTTAAGTGCTTTCACGCCACATAGATTTTCAGGAGTTACGCTACAATGCTGTCGAAGCGGAGCCGCGATGAGTGACGCACACCGAGCGACACTACTGTTCTCGTAGGCTCCGTGGAGGAAAGACGCTGCGAGCGACATGTGCCCGTCTGCTCCGCCCACTGCCACAGCTGAGCGGAGGACAGGGGGGCACGTCGCCATGGGGGTCTGTCCACCCCTCTTCCTGCCCATTTACAACGCCAGGTACGAGGCTGAAGATTGCAAAGAGCGCCACCTGTCTGCAAAAACGTCGAGTAGAGTCTTTATTTAGAAACACAAAGCAAGGCCCTTGATATCTGTTGGGTCCAGGGTAGGGATGGACCGAAAAAACTAAGATTTTCTGCCGATATTGATATCCGATACTTGCCTCGCTGCTGTGGCCGATATCCAATATTTGCCGATATTTATTTCGATGTTAAAAAGCAATAGAAAGGCTCAAATGTGGTAAAGTTTGCAAATTGTTCCATTATTAGAATGTCTTGTGCTTATGCCTTGGACACATCTCACACACCAGGATGAAACAAACAATCCTTTTTTATTGGAAAAATATTAAAAAGACCAAATGCAATGTTGGAGTGAAATGTCATTTTGTTTTTGGCTAAATATTTACTCAGACCTACTTATTATTATAGTTTCACCCATATGTCCTCTATCAATGGGAAACACTGACACTGGGAATATGCTAGGCTACTATTTATTGTATTTATTTAAACATGTAGCCTACCATGTTTTAACTTTAAACAAATCTGATCATGAATACTAGGTAATGTTTACGTGTTGAAGCCTTTACCTGTTGCAGCTATGCGAGCGCTAACAAACAAAGTTATAAATCTGGCGTCAGGACGGAGAAACTTTTGCAACACTCACCACTCAGATGTAGCGACAAATAATCCATCAGAAAATGATTCCTGTTAATCCTGACTCAGAATAATGTCCATGGAGGCAGTTTTAGTCCAGTTTGTTACAGCAGCAACTTGTGGCTCTGCATCTCTGTGGTGTCCAAGTGTCCGCTCCACCTTGTTTCAACATATTTTCTTTTGGAGACGTGTGAATTAATGCTGGAGGTTCTTTATTCTTAGGAGCAACTGTTTAATTTAGATAATTTGAATAAACTGTTACCCAGCCCGTCTACACTGCTGCTGCATTCAGGTGCGCTACGACATTATGATGCAGTAAATAATTCAAAGAAAAAAATAAATATTGGCCAATATTTTCCCATATCGGACCGATACCGATATGTGAAAAATGATAAATAAACATAAACTGGTTTTCTGGTTGTAGATGACAATGATAGTAAAGGTATCGACAAGAGTATTGTTCAGGTATCACACACTGGACACTTCAGGATGGTTTACAGCTGCTGAATAATGGATTTTATTGTGGATGATTGTATTTGATTAGTGTGAGAGAAAGAAACTGCACAATATTCAACACTTGAACGTGGAGCTGCTTTGGCCAAACTTCCTCTCGTTACAAACATCGCCGTCGCCTGCACTGTTTTTGATGAGGGAACAGTGTTACAACAAACAGAAGCTTTGAATGAAACATTTTCTCCTTTGAAGAAAACAGAAAACTTTTGTGCCAAATCATTTTTAGTGAAAAAAGGTTTGCCTTGGTTTTGCCTGCTCTGCTGCCATTAAAAAAAACAAAAAAACATAACAACTAAATCAGGGGCGACGGTGGCACAGAGAGTAGAGCCTTGTGACCGGAGGGTCGGCGGTTCCAATCCTGCAGGTACACACTCATTGTGTCTTGGCTAGTGGGGTTAAAGGGATGTTTCAGGATTTTTGACATAGGGCCTCATTTCCTAGTTATCCGGAGTGTTGCTGATTTCTGGAGATATTTTTGTAGTTCATGCAGTTCTTTTGTTTGAAGAGTTTCGTGGCGCTAGGCAAGGCAAGGCTAGTGCATTTCTATGGTATCAGCTAGCCTGCAGTAAAAACAGTCTGACCCGCTCCACAGAGCACCTGAGGCAAATCATTTAATAGACTAAACATATAAATGTCTGTGTCCATAGAATAATTTGAACCATTTTGCATTTAAAATACCTTATATTTGAGCAGCATCTGCTTCGTGGTTGTATAAGCTACGCAGCGGCGGAGTGATCTGCTAGAAAATAGTCCCTCAAAATGCGATCATTCATGTGATACAAGGTCAGTTATATTCCAAAAATTACTCTACACACATTTATATGGTTTGTCTGGCGTTATAAGTGATTTGCCTCAGGTGCACTGTGGAGCGGGTCAGACTGTTTTTAATGCAGGCTAGCTGATACCATAGAAATGCGCTAGCCTTGCACTAGCCTAGCACCACGAAACTCTTCAAATATAAGAACTGCATGAATTACAAAAAAAGATATCTCATGAAATCAGCAACACTCTGGATAACTAGGAAATGAGGCCCTATGTCACAAATCCTGAAACATCCCTTTAACCCCGCTAGCCTTCTATTTTGTCGCTTTTTTCACACTTTTTTGTCACGTTTTGTCACCTATTGGCCAGTGCAAAGCTTCATCTGAAAGCGAAGACCTTGTACTTTCTGATAATATGTGTAAGATCTGTGTGAGTAAAACTCGCCATAGCTTCACTACAGCCACAAGCCAGTGAACCAGTGAAGCTGTTCAGGCAACACATGCCATGACTTGTAGGAGGCAATTTGAGCACCGAAATGACCAGAACAAGAGGGATGCCCTGACAACAGAAAGAAAACAGAGAGGCGTGATAAAATTGTTAATAGCTCTTCAAAGTCGATATATTTCGGAGCAGGCGTCAGGTTAAAGGCGCGCGAGGAGGTGAGCGGCGTGGCCATCATCATTCAGAGAGACGTTCGAGGCCATCGGGAAACGGCGCGCTTCATTTTTCTTGTCCTAACGTTGCCGGCGGTAGGTTTAATGGCGTGTTGGCGGCGTGCGGGGAGACGGCGGGGCGCTGCGTCTGTGAGGGCCCACCCGAGAGGAGTGCACAGCAGCAGGTGGCGGGATGAAAATACAAAAGACTTTTCACTCGCTTTTTCTTTTTTTTTTTTTGGATGGGGGGGGGGGACGAGAAGTGAAATACAGAGACAGTTTTGGCGCAGTGTAAATGTCAGTGTGCTGCTTATTCAGGGCGCAGTCGGAGAGAGAGAGAGCGAGGGCGGATGAACTCCCTCTCCCCAGACGCTTCCCGCAGCTACATCGGGGCAGGGATCGGCTCATCTGGGTACGGAAACTTCCCGACCCGCGGATCAAACTAACTTGCGGACATTTTGGGCCCGTCGGAACCGTCCTCCTGCCAAGTTTGCCTCGACTCCTCTTCACAGACAGTAAAAACTTTCATGGTTTATTTCTGGGAGAGGCAAAGTTCAAAACAAGAACTTTTCTGAATGCGCTCGTTGGCCGCATTTGCTAAGATGTCATGGGATTCGGGCTGTTGTTCTAACTTCATATTAGAGACGCACCGATCCAGCTTTTTCACTTCCGATACCGATGCTGGGGGTTTGAGTCTCTGCCCAGGGTTAGGGTTAGGGTTAGGGTTAGGGTTAGGGTAGGGTTAGGGTTAGGGTTAGGGTTAGGGTAGGGTTAGGGTTAGGGTTAGGGTTAGGGTTAGGGTCAGAACTTGAATAGTTCTGATATTAACTATTCAAGTTTATTACTGTCCCAAAGGATATTATAATGCAGCAGGCATCCACACATGATACAGTGAAAGAACGATGGTAAACAAAGATCATTTATCTGAGCAACAGCCTCTGGAATAGAAGAAGCCCTGGCCCGATGGGTTTCTTTTCATGATTTGATCCACATCAATTATTATATGAATTAAATAAACTACTAGAAAAAACATTACACAAGGCTTACTGGACTTTTCTACACCAAACATCCTTGGCTATATGACCGGCTATTTAGGTTACATTCATATAAATAACTCATTTTTTTTATAACTGATCTATTACACAGCATTACAGAAACTAAAATATAATTTATTGTGTTAGGTATTTCTATCATAGTTTCTGACCAAGCCGTGATTAGTTGACGTAAAATGGTAAAATGGTAATTGGACTCAATTGGATACTTTTGTACATCTTTGCTGTATTTTGTGGTGGTTTGGTGGATTTGTTTATTTTGAGACTCCAAAATGGTCCTGAATAAGCAGCGTCTTAAAAGGGCTGGATGCAAGTTGGCCATTTTATGCTCACTACTGCCACCTCAGGCCACACGTGTAACTGCACCTTCTATATTAAGCTCGTGCATGACGGCAATTCGGACCCGAAGTAACACCTTTTTGAGTGACAGTGCAGGATTTCAGAGGCAGTTGTGGTGAACAGGTCTGAGCTCATTCTACACATTAGGACAGAGTTTCTCAACCTGGGGGTCGGGACCCACTAGGGGGTCGCGAGACAAATTTGGGGGGTCGCCAGAGCATATAGATAAAATATATATTTTAATATTATTATTATGGTGTCGTAGCATACATGCTATTTTACCAGGGTGTCATTATTTGTTCTAAATTTAATTCATTTTTGTTTTAGCCATTGTTTTTTCTTTGTTTTTTAAGAGTTATATAGGTTAACCTCTTAACTCCCGCCTTTACCGCCTTTTTCCATCATTTTTTTTGTTGGGTATTCAACTCATTTTTGTAACTTTTTCATCATTTTTTGGTCATTTTTTGTCACATTTTGGTCCATTTTTTAGCACATTTTTGGTCATTTTTTGTCAATTTTTTGTAATTTTTGTGTCACATTTTGTCACATTTTTGTTATTTTTTTGTCACATTTTTTTCATTTTTTCTCAACTTTTTCTCATTTTTTTGCAATTTTTTGGTCATTTTTTAATCACATTTTTGTCACTTTTTGGTAATTTTTTGTCACATTTTTGTCAATTTTTTATCACATTTTTTGTCATTTTTTTGTCATTTTTTTGTCATTTTTGTGTCACATTTTTGTTATTTTTTTTGTCACATTTGTTTTCATTTTTTCCCAATTTTTTCCCAATTTTTTCTCAATTTTTTGTAATTTTTTTGTAATTTTTTAATCACATTTTTGTCACATTTTGTCACATTTTGGTCATTTTTTGGTCATTTTCTTGTCAATTTCTTGTGACATTTTTGCCACTTTTTCATACATTTTTCGTCCCTTTTTTGTCCATTTTTTCGTCACTTTTTTGTCACATTTCCATCATTGTTTTCGTCTCAGTTCTGTCGCTATTTTCACTGCTTTTTTCCAGAAGTTTTTGGACCGGGATAAAGCCAAACTGGAGAAAATGTGCTCGGTTCAGGTGGGAGTTCAGGGGTTAATGTCCCTGTTTTTCCCATGGTCTGACCCGGGTGGGGGGTCACGATCCTAATTAACTGTTAAAATGGGGGTCGTGGCTCTAAAAGGTTGAGAACCACTGCATTAGGACATGGCTGGAACATGTAGGGGGAGGATTTTTTTTTTTAAACTCCCTATAGTCCCTTTAAGGGTAAACAAAATGCTAGCTTATCAGCTCAACCCATTTGAGACCAAACATTTCTTCTTCTGAGACGCTGAAGAGGCACCAAGAGCCCCCACACCTGCAGCACAGACGAGGCGACACAAGAGGAGCTACAGGAAACTAAAAAGGGACAAACGAGGAGATGGTGAAAGACTGTTGTGGAGCGGAGGGAGCTGCGCAGGAGGAAGAGGAAGGAACAACACACTCTGAAACAGGAACAAACCCAGGAGACGGTGCACCATTTCAGAGGATCAGAGGGACAGATTCCCCGACCTCCAGGATCATGTGGGTCAGGTTGACTTATTTACTTACTGCCGCTAGCTTTAGCATGCTGTTGCTAGCTGCGGCATTTTGCGCTGCGATCACAGATACATTTGCAGAGGGGAAAACAAACGAATTCAACAGGTTCTGCCCTTCAAAATGAGGTTCAGCATGTCCATATTCGCTAAGATTTAGTTGGTGAAAGTTGTGTTCAAACCAAAAGAGCCAAAACAGGTAAAGTATCAGATATTTGTAGCTGATACTCGTCCGATCCCATTAGATCAGTGCATCCCAGCTTCTTACTGTTACACAGCGCTTTTTCTTCTTTGTAAATGAGGCTAATAACTCAACCTGATCGGCCGTAAATCACTCTAATCTCATCAGTGCATAAAACCTTTGAAAAATGTGTCTTTGGATCATCCCTGACCCGGTACTGTGTTCAGTAGCAACAAGGTTTAGACTTTTCTCACACTGACGACGTCTCTCAGCGCTTTGAGTTGCCTTGTGTATGAAATGGTATAAATAAAGTTGCCTTGCCTTTCCTTACTTCTGGACACTTCAGGTCAGTCACTGGTAGATGATTAATGGAGCTTCCACACTTAATTTTTCATTCTTTAATTTTCAGTCTTTGGCAGTTAATATTTTTTTAGAGATTTTGAGTGTGGCTCATCCACCCTGACCAGCTCTCAACAGTTTCCCACTTTTTACAGTCTGCCAGATGTATTTTCCTTCCCATTTTGTGTGAGAGAAAGAAAGTGCACAATGATCCCGCTCCTGATTCAGAGCGTGGACCTGCTTTACCCACACGCTGCCTCATTACACGGCCGGCCATCACCTGGGACGCTTCAATCCAACAGCCTTTCAGTTTTACTCAGCTCAGAGGTTGACGTTATACGCACAGACTGTATCTTGAGGTCACAAGTGCAGGTTTTATGTGAAAATGCAACACTTTATTTGGAAGCTCAGAGTTACCAGAATCCAGTTTTTGAGCTTCAACCAATGAACGATGCACGAGTGGTGAGATTTTATTTGAATGAAAATGTAACCACTATTGCAAATTATTATCATGATGTGTATTTCATGTCTGGGGACGCACACACAGGTGCCAGACAATAAAACAAACTCCTATGTACCTAACCTTTAATTTATCAACCATGTCACTGTAGATGGAGAGCAATCCCAGTGTCTCAGCAGTAATAATGGAGTCCCGTCGGGTTCTGCGCTCAGGACTTTGCTGTAGGCGAGCTTACTGGATGGTGGGCGCCGATTTCTTTCCCTCAATGGAGCGTCGAGCCTTGGTGACCGCATTTACCACCGATGCTCATTATATGGGCCTAAAAGGAGAGGCTGTGGGGTTCTCTGAAGGAACTGACGGAAAATTCAATACAATTTTAAGAAGCATTTAGATCACTATTTGAGGTGCATTATATTTCTCAAAATCATCTTGAGGGCTAGATCCGGCTCCCAGGCCTGACGTCGCCGAGGCCTAACCAACCGAGTGACAGCCCTGTTCTTTTGTGAGCTGATAATGCTGAGCTGTTCACCCCGGGCAGAGATGTTGGGACAATTACTGCCAACACGAGCCGGTGTGAACAAAAAAAAGTCTTGTTTTCGTGCGGCGCTCTTAGTTTTAGTCTCTGTGTTTTGGGCGAAAACGCTTTTAGTTTTAGGCATATTTTGGTCATTTCTAAATGTCAAGATTTAGTCAGGTTCATAAAAGAATGTACTTAGTATTTCAACTATCAATTTAGATCATTAAGTGTTGGTTATTGGGATGAAGCTTTGACAGATTCCTCCACAACAGGCAGAAGTGTCCTCATTGTGAACATGACTTTTCCCAAAGTGGCCGCTCTCCTTATCCTCTGATCCTCGCTTCACTGTTCCGTCTGCACGTTCATTCATCAACATGCTACGTACTAAGTAACGCGTTTACCTTAATAAATCCTTTCCGTAGTCCCTGTGGGGGTAATACAAGTGTTTATGGGATGATTGGAGGGTCTTTCATCTCCCCCTGGTGTCTCTGGCCAGAAAACCATGTTTGCAACTTGACTGCCACCGGACCGGAGCCACCAATACACACTAATGGAATCACGAAGAACAAACTAACAGGCTAACGGGCAAAGCTAACTGTGGGCTAGCGCCACTTAAATAGTATTTACAGCCAAGTTTGGGTGAAAAAATGTATTTCCATTGTATCATTGGATGTAGAATGTGCCTTTTCTGTCAGCGCAGTATTTACTCTCCAAGACAATCAATAAGTAAAAAAATCGTAACTTGCTACGACACCTGCAGCTGCGCTTATGGTCTCTAGGGGCAAGAGTTACTTAGTACTGCTTTAATTGGGGAAAAACAGCAGAGGTCACATGGACTTTCGCCTATATGGATGGGAAGATATCTGCAGGAAGTAAAACTTTGGGTCGTTCACGATGCCATGGGGCTCTGACGGTGAAGTCAAAGTCATTTCATGCTCTAAGAAGCCAGTTTACGCGATGCAGCAAAATATTAAGACAGCGGATGAATCCCGGTTAAAGGGAGAGACTGCAACTTAAAGGGGCTGGATGCAAGTTGGCCTTTTTATACTCACTACTGCCACCTCAGGCAGTAGTGCATGTAGTGCATGTTCCAGCCATGTTCCAGCCATGTCCTAATGGGGGAGGACAATACATAATTTTAACATTTTTAAATTCCCTATAGTCCCTTTAAACATGTGAGCCTCACCTGGAAACAAAAGAATCAGAATCTGAATGGTGTTTATTGCCATCGTGATGAACAGGTTCACAACTAGGATTTTTTTTCGGGAGATCGTGCAACACAAAACACAAACTAAAACTGAAATGGAATGGACAACAATGGAAATTGTATCCGTTTCTCAAAATGCATTTTTCCCTCACATTTTCGTCACATCTCCACAAACTTACAGAGACTGAATTTTCCACTCGTGTACACAAAACTTTTCCAGTATTTCCTGTTCATCTCAGTATTGGCCGCTGAAGCTTCAAAGCGACATCTCCAAACTAAACTTTGTCCCCCTTCACCTGCAGCATCCCGCTTTAGCAGCAGTTGATTTTAAAGTGAACAGTACGAAAGACGTGTCGCTCCTCTCCTCAGCTCTCCATCTGAAGCGCGTCCTGAAGAATCGCCCTGCTCCGAGTTTCGCGCCTCCGCCGCACAGATGTTTCCATTGTGTTCGCTCTCCTCGTTATGGCGGTCGTTAGCGGCGCCATCGATGCCGCGGCCCGCTGCCAGACGAGTTGGAGAACGCACACAACTCATCATCTCCCTGCAATTAATCAGGCCGCCCGCAATTACAGCGCGAGGCAACATTGATTCAGCGGCGCCGGGCTGTTCCCGCGCTTACCAGCTATATATCTGCGGCAACGTATAGAGCGAGCGGAACGCCATTTTAAGGCAAGTTTTACAAGACTAAATTATGGGTGAAAAGGTAAATGTTTCCAAAGGGGTCACGGCTGGTGGCTGTGGAGCAGAGTGAGACACCGAGGTCCGGGGGCTGGATGAGGACCGTCTACTGAAACACAAATGTTTACTGACACAAAGAAATATCATATATTGTTCCCCTCCTGGAACCTTAACGTGGTGGAGGGGTTTGAGCCCGAATGATCCTGGAGCTCTGTTGTCGGAGGTTTCGTGCCCCCGGTAGGGTCTCCCATGGTAAACCGGTCCTAAAGGTGACGGGCAGACACAGAGCCGTCCTTCTGTGGATGGATGGATGGATGGATGGATGCTAGTTTGTTGCTTTTTCATGTCTTAAGTATATGTCAAATATATAGACGGCTGATCTCTTTAACGTTGTGGCTAAAGTGCAAGGCACATTCTCCCCAGTTCTCCAGCTCTCCAGCTTTACCCAAATCTAAAAGGTTACAGCCTCTAGGCCAGAGTAATGCCTGACTTGAAAGCTCGTGTTGTTGCCGTGTATTTTTCAGCGTATTTTGGACATTTTTTCAAAAATATTTAAATATTTGCCACATTTTGTCACATTTTGTATATATAATTTATTTTTCATTTATTTGTCATTTTCTCTAATTGTCAGTCATTTTTTTGGTCATTTTTCTGTAATTTTTTGTCAGCTTATATGTCTCATTGATTGACTGCGGAATTCTTCCGCAGTCAATTATTGGTTTTCATGTTCTTTATTATTATTCCTCTTCCATCTTTTTCCCGATTTTCTAGAGCTTTCAGCACCTTCATGCTTTGTGCAATTTATGCAAGTTATGCATCAAAATGTTCCGCATGTTGAGGAGAAGGGTGCTATTACTTTTGGGACTTCTGCAACTTATGGTTTTTCCGCAATCGGCCAAAATGTCGGAGATTTTTCCCATTGACTTATAATGGGGCTGCCGCAAATCCATGCTTTTCTGCACTTTTTTCTGCATTTTATGCAATTTCTGCACTTTGTGCATGTTCAGCTTCTGCAACTTGTGGGTTTTGAGAAAAAAATGGCCTTCTGCAGTTTTCCAGTTTTTTTATACAGGAGTTTGAAATTTTTGCATTGGTGTGTATGGGGGAATCCAGCCAATGGGGAGACTCCAGGCCTTTCAGCCATTTGTGCAGCTTCTGCCAATCAAGCACTGAGGCCATTTCAACAGTTTGACCAGTTTATGGAATATAAAAGTTTATACAATATTAATAATTTATGCAAAGTAACCACTTTATGGGATTTAACCAGTTAATGCATTTTAAAGCGTTTATGCAACTTAAGAGTTTATGCCATTTAGGACTTTTGAATTTTAAAGAGTTTATGCAATTTACATAATTTATGCAAATTAACCCATTCATGCATTTTACCACTTTATGCAGTTTATACAGTTTATGCAACATGACATTTTATGCATTTTACCAGTTTATGCAAATTAGATTACGCAAATTAAGCAATTTTATGCAATTTGAACAGTTTATGCAATTTCTGCATTCGCTTCCCGCAATTCCGCAGTCAATCGCAATGGCGCAGTTTTTGTTTGTTTTTTGTCGCTATTTTGACACTATTTTTCTAGAAGCTTTTAGATTTGGATAAAGCTGGAGAAAATGTGCTTGGTTCAGGTGGGGGCTAAGAGGTTGACCCCCACCTTAATCAAGCACATTATGTCCAGTTCAGCTTTATCCAAATCTAAAATGTCACAACCTCTAGGCCAGAGAAATGCCTGAAGGTTTTTCCTCGTGTTGTTGCCGTGTATTTTTAAAAATCAGCTTTTTTGTCACATGTTTTAAATCGTTTTTTTTTTTTTATAATTTATTTTATAATTTTTTCTTTTTACATTTTTATTTCATTTTTTGTCACGCTTTTGTCATTTTTTTTTTTTTTTTCTGTCATTTTTTTTGCCTCATTTTTGTTTGACACTATTTTCCAGAAGCTTTTAGACTTGGGTAAAGCCAAACAGGAGAAAATGTGCTCAGTTCAGGCGGGGTTTAAGAGTCATTTTTCGGGGCTGCACTCAGCACCAGGGCCAGGGAAGTACCTCCTCTGTGAGCCTGTGCATAAATCATCAGCTCCTCAGTCGTCTGCACGTGCGTGTTTGTTAAAGGCATTCAGAATCTGTTGGTTCAAAACAGCTTCAGCTTTACATTACATGTGTAGATGGGGGTTAGCTAACGCGAACAGCTTTTCACTGATTGTTAGAGGATTTTCGAGCCCCTGCACATCCGACCAAGGACACCTCTCATTTATTAATAACTCAATGTCTGCCCGGTGTTTGCCCCTGACAAACACTTACCTGTTTGCCTTAACAAAGCCTCACAGACGTCTTCTGTTACGCACTAATCAATGCGCTTTAGTCAAGTTGTCTCGTACAAGAAGGTCTCGGTACATTTTCTTCTATTCACTACATGTTCTCCCCGTGTCTGTGTAGATTTCCTCCAGGTACTTCGGTTTCCCCACCACTAAAAACATGTGTAATAGATTAACCCTCCAGCCAGGTGTTTCTGACCATTAGCCTGGTTCCACATCTGGAGATGACCCCGGCCTACGCTGGCTGCTCACTGCTCCTGCAGGTCACCCCAGTGGCTTTGAGTGGCTACATTCCCACCCTCACCTATGGGCATGAGATCTGGAGAAGATCGCGGATACAAGCGGCCGTTCCTTCGCAGGGTGGCTGGTCCCTACCTCGGGAGGTGTCCCAGGCATGTCCTAGTGGGACAAGGCCTCGTGGCCCAGGGCACGCTGGTGGGACTATGTCTCCGAGCTGGCCTGGTGTCGCCCCTCAGGGTCCCCCAAGAACAGCTGGAACAGCTGGATCAGGAAGTCTGGGCATCTCTGCTGAGACTGCTGCCCCGCGACCCGGCCCCGGATAAAGCGGAAGAAAATGGATGGATGAAGAAGAATTTCCCCCCTTTTTTGATACCAGTACCTAATCCTTTATTCCCCTGATGCAATACTGGTATTGTTTAACGGTGCCCATTAAAGCATGGAACCTCTGGAGCCTGCGCCCGTGTCCCATTAGGCTCCTCGCAGCAAAGCTATGTCCATGTTTTTCACGGTTTATGATCAGACATCGGCTTTGATTTCTGTTTTTGAAGCAACATGCACCATGTCTGACATATAAATACATTCCTCAGCCGTGGTCCTTTAAAGTTCCCCAGTCGACCCATCAATGCAAAGAGACAACAAGAAAAATATCAGTAAAAATATTCCTGGGTCACTCTGTCAGTTCATCTCCCCGCTCTGTTATCAGCCTGAGGT